>NW_008751820.1:596266-609963 GCF_000715545.1 Opisthorchis viverrini
CTCTTCCCTGTCCAGGGCCCGTGGTGATTCGTCCGTGGTACCTGCAATGGGGGAAGAGAGAAAGGGAGGGGCACGTATAAGGTCATATGAGAAACGGGCAAGCAGATACATTTGAGTTTCAAATGCGTTACAGTCTGTCTTTTTGAGATGCGCGCCAGGATATTTCTTACCCTGACCTTCACTTAAATGGTGTGGGAGTTCACATGTAGACGGAGGCAAGAGCAGTTAACTGTAACGCGATCACAGCGCTTATTCCAATTACCCTAACCTTCACTTAAATGTTGTGGAAGTTCACATGTAGACGGAAGCAAAATTCTACTTGGGAGGAAAGAGCAGTGAACTGTAACGCGATCACAGCGCTTATTCCACCGTTCTCAAAAATGGTGACGTCACTACCGTAAACGCCCTCAGCAATACGTCACATGATTCTAGGAACCCTCATCATGGCTTGTGCTAACTAGATGAGAGAAGCCCACCCAGTGTTCTTTTTGTTCGACTCTCTTTGCACGGATCTATTGAAGGAATGTGTGATGAGAGTTACAGTCGGTATGAGTTGACCGTAGGGCCGCCGGATACACCTTGGCACTCAGATCAATATTGTCTGAGGAGTAGCTAACACTACACCTTGAAGGATTCCCCATCGAATCCAGAAACTTTAATCCTACCACCCCCTCTCACATGTTTCAGAACAAAAGCCACACTCCCGGCGTGGATACGTGACGAAGTCAGACTTGCTACTGCAAACACGCGAAGTTTTAAAGCTCATGTCTTGTAGTTGCATGTATCCCCACCTTTTTTCAATGACTGCTGACATAAATGCCTCGGTGGGTCGGGAAGGGAGCCCAGTGACCAGGCGACTGGTTTTGCAACCAACTCATCCTTGTCTCCTCCACATACCCCTTGTTCCACCCTTTTCCAGTCCTTCCTTTCTCTCGATTTCCTCTCAGTATGGCAGAAGGTTATAATGGCATGCTCAGATCTGAAGAAACATGCAAACTACTTTGAGTTACTAGCGCCTGCGTTAACAATACTGAGTGGCTACACTTGGCTGGCCTCCTGGATTCCCTAGCAGTGACCAAAAGGCGATGCGTGCGTCAAGCTTGCTTCTGTGCTATGCACATTATTTGCAAGCGCCAACAACTCAATTTTTCCTCGAGAAAAAAACGGTCTCTGCAGTTCATCGCGTTGTTGAGCATGATAGGATATTTAAGGAAAGGATATTAGTGGGTCTATCAAAGTATGTTGATTGTCCTTGCTGAACGATCACCCACCACAACGCTGAGAAGTGAAGACATTTCCCGTTGAGTGGAGCACAGCATGTCATCTGACTCCACGTACAATCCACTGAGGGCACCTGTGATAGGGCGAAAGATTTCGAGAGATACCTTAAAGAGGGCCTTACAGTCACCAAGGTGGGCCTGCCATTGGAAGCCGTCTTCTATTTGGAATTCTCATGAAAGCCCTAGTTTAGTCTAAACAGCACGTGTAAGCATTTGTTTAGCTCAGCCCCACTGCTGCAGCCCATGTGACCTTGGTGTTAAAAGAAAGGACAACAGATTCCGCTTCAACTCACAGATCATTCGCACAAATTCTGAGTTGATCTGATACAGTTACCGACCCCGCTAAAGCAATGCGCTTGACTGCGCTGGACGCGTGTCAATAGCTTTAAAGCAAATGGAAAGTACAGTCTCGAGGTAGTTGACTCACATTCTTTTCACTAATCTACCTAAAAAATTTCCAGGGAAAGTGCGATTTGGTAAACGGTTAAATTCTCCGTGTAACTAAAGTAAACGCCAACGGAACTGACATAATGATCTATGGATGTTATTTAACGATTGTCGCCCCTTAGAACCCTCGCAGCTGCGCTAACTAAAGGATGTGGATCTCATGAAATTTTTCAGCGCATGGGGTTTTCAGGTGCGAGAAGCGACAACGCGCAACTAGTTTCATCTTGTCAAACTCTTCTTGTAAATACACTCTGGCTCTTCAACCAGACATCTTTGTGCATTTGCAAGAGGACCTAGAGGGTGTTCGTTCGTTTTCTCCACGAAAGGCTGTCACTCTGGGTCACATCGGTAGGGCTAATTGGTGTATGTTCACTTGGGCGCTTGTTCACTGCGCGTTGCAAATGACTATTACTGGAATCGGGTTTTCAAAATAATGTTACTATGGTTCAGTCCCACTCTGGTGATCGTGATGAGGCACCAGAGTGAAATATGACGGTGGCGTAGTAGTTCAGTCTATGTACTAAGAAACTGCACAATTTGGTACAGTAATACATAGAATAGCGCTTTCGGATAGTCGCCCTGGATATTGGCGGAACTCTCATGCTGTTCGTAAGTGGTTCATTTCGGACTAGTGGTGAGCAGAGGGTTCTGGGTACTCGTTTGCGGGATATTTCGAGAGAGTTGTGTAGGCATGTTGTTAGTGACATGTTGGTGTTAGGAAAGCTGCCTCCTAATAAGCATATTCACATTGTTGACTATAAACTGGGTCTCAATGCTCAACATGTCTTTATTTCAGCCGCACATTGAACTATTTTGTTCCATTCCATTCTTGATATTGTTCATTCTCGATTGGCTGTTCGGTTGATGCGGTACAGTCTTTCTAAGCCTATTTGTCCTCTCAATTCCGTGCGTAACTGACAAGGCTGATTGACTGATCAGTAGAGGGCATAACAGTTGGGTAAGTATGTGATTTAAGACGCCGGTCGCTAAAGAGCGCAAGGCTATTTCTGAGGAGACCATGGTAGGCCTCAAGTAATAGCCTCCACAGACCAGACAAAATACCATCAACCTTACTTCGGGTTCGTTTTGTCTCAACGGATTCCCTGGCCGGACTGAGAAAATCCCGCTGTTCAAAGAATTTTACCTCCCAACCCAATCACCTTAAATATGACGTCTGTTATGAGGCTGTCCGAAGACCGAAGTATATCAGGCCAATGATGTCACGGCACTGCCACACATCCGCAACTATCCCCTTCTCACCCATGACCATACCTCTGTCCCAGCACTTTAGTCAACTGCAAATAGAAACGAACTGTTAACCTGATCCTAGCTGCCTACGACGCGCTTCTATTTGAATTTGCTGAGCTATTTGTTCGTATTTAACCGGCATAATGGACTTTCGGTTAGGGCTCTGCATAACGTCAATAATTTTCCGTACAGATCCAGTTTAGGCTTGTGCGTTATCATCAGCACACTCTTCCAGCTCTGCATTTTCGCTGTACACCATGACTCTGAGAATCCTGCTACCATGTATCCGCATCACTGGTCCCTTTACTTCATCATCCCCGCTTTCGGGTTTTGTGACGCTGACCATAAGCCCAACAGTTTAGGGTCACGAGGCCTTTATGTCATTAGGCTTTTAGAATTTAGTTCAAAGTGACTGGCCGGATTACACCAACTCTACTGCTCTACCATAACTGCTGTTTTGGTTCCGCTTTTTCTTAATTTGAAGTTTTTGTGTCACGCGCTAAGCACAATGCCTATTGTTTTTCCCTCCACCTATTAGTTTCTGCCCGGAACATTCAAATTCTAACGTCCACATCGAATAATGTCTACTTTTTAAATGAAAATATCCATTTTTTGCGCAATCTCCCGTACACACCAACCCCGCCAGTCATGCTTTCATCAAGACTGTAACATTGTGCTCAAGCCTGACGGCACATCAAGAACCATTTGAGCATAATCATTATTATGATTGTATTCCGGAACCCCTCGTAGTCAGGTGATAGCGAATTTTCAAGCTCACCCTTGCAAACAGATGTGGAGGAGAAACTTACTGCTTCGTGTATCGGAAGGAAGAGAAAACGTATCTGTTTTCTGCTTGCATCATTGCTGCAGTATTGGCGTCAATTAGGTGCTGAATCTTTCCATTATTTCTAGTTTAAATATTACGGATTCCGGCATTAAGTTCGTGACGCCATTGTCCAAGAAACGTCCAAGCACTTTGATATGTATTAAAATCGAGTACGCTCAACGGCTATACGCGACCTGAGGACGACCGCACAAATGCCCGACTATGACGCGAGCCCAACCACTCCTAGCACAGATAGTGAAGACCAGAGCTTCAAAAGGGGGCTTTAACGGCCTCAACCAAAGGCGAATCACAGAGAGTGCAACGTAATACATATATCTATATATTTCGAGCGACACTGGGGCGCGATAAATCAGTTAATGCACACAAGGTATACCTGACCGATGGGAAAAAGCGCAGTCATTTTGGATTGAGGTGCAACATGGCGGAAAAGGCGGTAAATTTAAAAAATCGAAATGTTTGAAAACAAACTGTCAATAACTCGAAAAATAAGCCGTGTTTGGGGATACTGACATCCCTAACACCTCTCCTTGAGGAAAAATGTCAGTAACGAGTTTTTCGGGGGTCCAGTTGGAAAAGAGTGTTCTGGCGGCGACGGCGATCCGGCCATCTTCTTGGTAGAAAGTTTGGTTCACTGGATGATGCGTTTTGGGTTACCGGCTGCGCTCCATCAGTTTTGGCGGCCCTCAGTTCAAAAGTGTCAAGAAGTATGTCGAGTGAAAGGTCGCTCTGGGATGCCGTTGGTTCTGATAGATGGCATGGACGCAGTTGATTCTTGTGTCGTTTTTATATATCTTGGCCAATGGAGACGTCATACATTACGCTGCCGTGTTTTCCTTAGACGCGTCCTTCTATTCGTCGTTCATGCTTTGGTCGATAATCTCGGGCAAAAACATTTTTACCTACTCTAAACTGGGCTGGTTTTGTGTACACGTCAGGTCGGGAACGAGTCGTCGGTGCCGACCACATGGCCGAATTGGTAGTTCACCGTTTTCGGCCCATGAGCGCTTCAGCGGGTAATTTTTGATCCTCTAGAGAGTCATTTAGAGTGGTCCGATTGACCAAAAGAAATCTCTGGAGGACCTCGACAAGCGTCCCGTCCCGTCGAGATTTGAGCAGCACCCACTTGAACGTATCGACAAGACGCCTTACCTGACCATTGGACCACAGGTGGTATGGTGGCGAACGGACTTGCGTGACGGCGTTTCTCAGGCAGAACTCTCGGAAGGAGCTGGAGCAGAATTGTGACCCATTATCTGATACCAAGGTCTCCGGCAGGCCATGCTGGTTGAAGAGCTGAGACAAGGCCCGTATGGTGTTCGTTGTCGTTGGTGGGACGATGGGCACAACTTCTGGCCGTTTGGAGAAGGTCAGCATAGTCGATATGCTTTCGGGACCAGGGGCTTTCGGGTCGAGGCCAGGCAGCAGGCGGAAGGCGTGGAGCGTTCTTTGTAGCTTGTTGACACTTCGAGCACTCTCTGACGTGGTCAGAGATGTCGCGATCCATGTGTGGCCAGTAGGCGTAACTACAGGCGATTTACTTCATCCGGTTTATTCCAGGATGTTCCGAATGAAAATGACGGAGGGCTCGATGGCATAGAGCTCTGCGAATCACTACGCGATTTCCAAACAATAAACAATCGTTTACGATCGCCAAAGCATCTCGTCGATTAAGGAGCTGTCTAAGGCAATAATCCTTAACGTTCGAGGGCCACCGAGGATTCACGAATTGGATCGCCTTTTGAAGCGATGGATCAGCCATGGTGGCTCTTTGAACCTCTGTTACTGTCAGGGGTAGTGCACGAACGGCTGGACCGATTGGTGGTCGGCTGAGTCCTCGAAAACAACCTGCGCAATAACCGTGTCTTCTTCGGGAGCTGGCTGGTTGCTGATCAGGCGAGATAATGCATCGGCCTGACCGAAGTCGGTGGTGCGCCGATATTGAATATCGAAGTCGTAACCAAGAATAATTAGAGCCCATCTTTGTAGGCGGTTGGCAGTGTGCGGGAACACCTTTCTTTTAACCGAAAATGGAGAGCAGTAGTTTATGATCGGTGAGTAGGGTGAAACGGCGGCCACATAACATTTTGTGGAAACGCCGAACCGCGAACACTAGGGTCAACGCTTCTTCCTCTATTTGTCCGTATCGCTGTTCCTCTGAAGTTGGCGATTTCGATGCGTGCACAATTGCCTTCTCCGATCCGTCTAGAAAGATATGTAGGATGACGGCTCCGAATCCACAATTGGCGGCATCAGCCGCCACAACGATCGGCAGCTTTGAATCGTAGTGAGTAAGCAGCAGCTCAGGACTAAGCATCGTTTTCAGCTTGCAGAGCGCTTCTCACATTCTTCTGATCAACTCCAAGAGACGTCTTCCCCAAGCAACCGATTAAGCGGAGACCGGGTGTCGTGTAGCACGAGCAGGAGTGCCGAATAATAACTGATTAACCCCATAAAAGAGCGTAACGATGGAGCATCTTTCAGAGATGGCATCTGTTGTATGGCTCGAATGTTCCCGGGGTCAGGATGGCGATCAGAAGCGTCAAAGTTCCGGACAGGATATCTCACTGTTGTCAAGATGAAGTGATTTTTATCAGGACGGAGGCGGAGACCATTCTCTTGGATGCGTTGAAGCACCATGTCAATTCGCGTGCGCAGTTCAGCGGGAGAGCCAGCGACAATCAGCACATCATTCAGGTATGCGGCCACACCTGGAATGCCAGAGAGGATGGTGTCCATCAACTGCTGGAAGATTGCGGGAGCAGTTTTCATGCCAAACGGAAGACGGTTGCATTGATATAGCCCACGGTGTGTTGATTGTAAACAGCGGGCGTGATTCTTGTGCGACTTCAATTTGAAGGTGCGCTTCCGAAGGTTCGATTTTTTGAAGAACTTTCCACCGTTTAGAACAGTGAATAGATCGTCTGGCGCTGAGAGTGACAATGATGCTGCTAGAGAGCGGCATTCAGGCCGGTTGAGGAATCGGCACAAATGCGGATTGACCTATTTGGCTTCTTCACTACGACGATCGGTGCTGCCCATTCGGAGTACGTTACTGGAGATAAGACGTCTTTTTGCTCGAGCTGCAGAAGTTCTGCATCAACCTGCAGCAAGGAGGCGTATGAAACTGGTCTCTTGGGGCGAAATACTGGGGTAGCGTCTGGTCGAATTTGGAGGGTTGCTTGTGTGATGGAACAGCAATTAAAACCAGGCTCGGAAACTTTGGCGAAGCGCCGAATAATATCACCGGCTTGATCTGGAGCGGCAACGTGAGAACGGACCGCGTTGCAGATGGATCTGAGTGGGACATCTGCCAAACTAAGACGGTCATATCAGTCAAGGCCAAGAATGTTCAGTTCGGCGGCGGCCACGTAACATGATCCAGTGAATGTCGCTCCTTTGAATGATACAGAGTATCACAATTCTCCGGAAAGTCGCAATTCACCACCATAGACACTGATGGCGGTTCTGGATGAGCGTCGGACAGGCGGTCACCCAAGCATGTTCCGAAGCTTCTCCGATATAATCGTGATGTCAGACGCGGTGTCCAACTGCAGTCAGACTGGCCGTCCATTGGCCAGGACTGTGAGGAACTTCCGATGAGACGGGGCACTGACTTGAAATGTTGCAAGCAGGCCCAAGGCGGGGCCCACCTATTTGAAATTCTGGGAGCGTGGTTGTTGCTTGGGGGCGCCGTGGGATGTGCTGGTTGGGCGTGCCCTACAGTATCCGTCTTTGTGACCCACGGTCTTGCATTGCCGGCATCGATGTTGTTTGTAAGGGCACAGTCTGGCAAAGTGCTTAGCCCAGCAGTGCCGGCTCAGAGGTGACGGCTTCTTCTTCCGGATATTCCGCCGACTTGATTGGGTATTGCCAGA
This sequence comes from Opisthorchis viverrini, assembly GCF_000715545.1. Lineage (NCBI taxonomy): Eukaryota > Metazoa > Platyhelminthes > Trematoda > Opisthorchiida > Opisthorchiidae > Opisthorchis > Opisthorchis viverrini. The sequence goes on from NW_008751820.1 coordinate 603,964, forward strand.
ACGCGACGGACCAGAGGAGGACGGGGCAGAGATTTGAGAGCCGGGTGGCTTGGAGGCCTGGCGAACTGCATGAACTTCGGAAAAACCTTGGCCCCCAGATTGGACCAAAGTAGTGTCATGCTGTAGGTTGGTCAACCGTAGGTACTCGTCGGCAATGGCGTTGAGTGTCAGTGAAGGGTCTTGCTCGCGTCGGTTGAGCAAGCGCTCCTGCATGTCTGCGAACTTGGAAGACGGGAGGCTGCATATGAAAATCAGGGTTTTGAACTGGTCAGTTGTGAGCGAATTCAATCTGAAACGTCCGCATTCATGATTAACAATGCCAACGTGTGCCAAAAAGTCATCTTAATCATTCATAACCAAATTTAGACGCCAGTACCGCGTACTGAACAGAGAAGACTATTCCCTAGAATTAACCATCAGCGTCTGTACGGTGTCATCGAATGACCTGTCACGTGGGCTCTGTGGAAGAATTATTAGTGCACAGCTGATGATAGCCATAATACAAATCAGAAGGTGAATGTGCACTAATAAAAGCTTTTCGAATTTCTGCGATACGTATAAAAATAAATACAATGTAAAATGGTAGCAAGTCAAAAAGGGAACTTATCGGATGCGAGAGTCCCTTGGTGGAAGTCCGGACGACGGGAACGTGTTTTTCTCCCCAGTTAGACTGCTACACGTACTCCATGGTTGTCCGTGGACTTGTGGAGAGGTTGACGTCCTGCTCCCTGCACTGCACGCGCTGTGTCTTGACTGGGTTCGGTTTGCGTTTATGTAGGTCCCAGTACGTGTATTTGAGCGCGTCGGCACATGATTGGTCGCTACGCTGACTAGGCGGTGCAGACCATCGATGTCCGATGAGTCAGATTAATGCGACGTGTTTGTGCGTATGGGAAAAAAGACAAGCCTCGCGATCCAGTGAGCGGCTGAGTTGAACAGTCAAGTATGTGGGTGACGGGGTCGCTACAGAATCAGGTTCCAATACTTGTCCAGCTCTGCCGAGCCAAGTTTACGAAGCAATAGCTGGACTTTCCATTCATCTTCCTGCGCAGCGAGATTAACTCAGAATAGGTCCCCGTGGTGGCAAAACCATGTCTCGAACGTACCGTTAGCGTCTGGGTCATAGTTAAATTCCGCTATGCTATTCGCAATCTTATCAGACTGCTGACCGGGCGCCCGATCAGACGTGGCACTACTAGTGAAAACCCTCAGCTGCATATGCACCTCGATGAGCTTAAGCTGTTGCTCGTGCAGGGCCTCTACTTTCGCAGGATCCATTACGAGTAGAGCGAAATACCTCGTCGCCAAACGACATGCATCAGAATCGGGTACGGCCAATGGATATACGCGACCTGAGGACGAGCGCACGAATACCCAACTATGGCGCGAGCCTAACCATTCCTAGCGCAGAGAGAGAAGAAGACCAGACCTTCAAAAGGGGGCTTTAACGGCCTCAACCAAAGGCGAATCACAGAGAGTGCAACGTAATACATATATCTATATATTTCGAGCGACACTGGGGCGCGATAAATCAGTTAATGCACACAAGGTATACCTGACCGATGGGGGAAAAAGCGCAGTCATTTTGGATTGAGGTGCAACATGGCGGAAAAGGCGGTAAATTTAAAAAATCGAAATGTTTGAAAACAAACTGTCAATAACTCGAAAAATAAGCCGTGTTTGGGGATACTGGCATACCCAACACATTTACAATGCGCGGCGCTTATTAAGGGTTGCCTGCAGCATGGAACCCTTTCCAGGACATGTACGCGCAATGCTGCAGTGGGCAGTTGTTCCTCAGATATGTGGTTCGAAAATGGAATAGGTGCACCAAGTGAGGGCTCGCAAGAGCATGAGATACCGGAAGCAACATTTGGGGCTACTTTCTTGTAGTGGTCCTCATCGGCAACTCAGTTCCGAGAGAAAGTGTGCAAACTCTTGAATCGGTCAGGAGTGTTCCCATGTAGATTGAAGAAAACATCCTTTTTTTATTTTCCACACTTTACGGAAACAACAAAAGACGACAATGAAACATTCATCTTGTTCCCGTACCTGGTCGTTGGCGGACTGCTTCCGGTAAACGGAATACTCGCTGATCGACCGGTTAAAAGTGAGTCTTTTGATTTGTTTCGTGCAACGGTACAGCTGTTAGTCATCCGTGTAATAGATGATCCGGAATCCCATTCAAGTTGCTGACACCCGGAGAACCACCGTGTATGTTTTCAATTTGGAAAAGGTTTGGAACCGTGTACGTTGTTGTTGTCTGGGGACTGCCAGCCAACAATCCCCCAAGACAAAGTCGATAGTGGTGTTTTTTGCCAAAAGTACCTATCGTAAAGTGCCTGCATCCAAAATAGAGCACAATAAAACTGAAAACCAAGGACTTCGTTTAACAAGGTGACAAGTGGTGGATCAGTGGTCAGGTTCTCAGACGGTGAAATTATATTTGATAATGTGCGGTGATGTTCCGCGCAGTGAGTCTCACCTATTCATAGGGGGAGCATAGTGGAGTTTAGTGGCTTCCGCGGTAATCATTCTCATTGCTGACCACTTGCCACCGTGCTGACCAATACAGCACTTCCCACTTTAACTAACTAATTGCTTTACCGTATCACATGAGATAAGACTAGGAACAGACTAGTCGTGACGGCATCTGTGAGACCCATTACATTGTGGGTCATGATCCCCTACGGAGCATCGTAGCAACCTCAACTTCTTAAGCGAAAAGTGGATCCACTAATAACAATAATAACAGCAAATATTTCTCAGCTTGTATGGAGCGTGTCAATAGAGTTATGATCGGGTCGTTACAACCTGAACGTTGCGGGAAACAACACAACAGGGGGATGGTAAAAACAAAGGGATGCGCTTATTGCCTGAAAAGTCACCGTAGTTGAGGGAACTAAAAAATCGGATATGGGCATGAGAACACATGAGAACTTGTCAGTCACTTTCATACCTGGTGGTGGATGATGTAATGACGCTACCAGTCAACCTCACCAATCAGCGTCATCTATTGCGCAGGATTTTCGAGCGAAGCGGAAATATTTTACACATCATCGTAGCGATGGACATAGAATTTGACCTGTGAAAATGTCTTCACGAAATACGGGCGGTATCCGCATTAACGCAGATCTCTATCTGGTCTCGGATGAAAAGCTTGGTTTGAAGATATCATTTCCTATGTTGTGACTTACGCTAAGATTAACCTTCAGTAAATTTCGTCCCGGGGTCTTCACCAAGAGTTTGGTAGTTGTTCTAGGTGAACGATCACGGCAAGCATATTTGGCCAACAGCCCGTGGCCGTTCACTGTGTTGTTTATATTGGCGCTCCTCTAGAGCATCCAACGAATGAGAGCTTCTCTAGGGTGATCACTTAAAATCTCAGCGTGGCTAGATATATTGTCCGTGAGTGTTTTGAGTGCGACCACCTCTATCCGGCTGGGATCACACATCTCATTGAGGTCGGGCCCCGGCAAATATTTTTGGTCGCTTACACAATCAAAAATGTCTTTCGCTGGTCCGTTTAATAGACTGCAAGTAAAATATGGCATTTGCAGTTAGACGTTAAGCATTTTCCACGGTAGTATCGCGGCGGCGGAATGCCACCCCCAGGTTGTGCATCCACATTACTCTCGTTTGATTAGTACTCCCCGTGTTTTGGTGGACTTGCATCGGATACGGCACACTAAACAGAAGAAGCAATAGGCTCATCTCTCGAGCTCGATAGAGCGCATCGGCGGCGTGTTCCTCAACAACCAAAAGTTAGCCATGATTGTCTGGCGTGAGAGATGCCCGTGTTATTGCTACTTTCTAAATTTCTTTTGAATGCAAGGAAATGAGCGATCGCAATCCCGTGGATAGCTTCGATCATCGTGCAACTAATTTGAGCCTATTTTGTATTAACGTTACTAAAAAGTGCTGGTGCACAATAATCTCCGAGAGCCTCGGATTTAGTGAAGTCAGCTCTCATTTGTTTGGGGAGCGAATGTCCTTTTTTTCGGCGATTATTAATGAAATGCAACTGGCTCTATCATTTTTGTTTCCAAATTTCCACAATCTTTTATGATGTGTTGTAAAATCTTCTTCCGGCAAGGCTTGTCAGTTTCGGATCTCCTAAAACACCGAACCGGTCGGCTTAAAACCACCATTAGGTCAACAACCGGGCCTTGCTACCTCTCGGAACAGTTACGTTATTTGGGTTGCCAATACCTTCTAATTAACTGCAGCTAGTGATAATGTTTTTCGGTAGCATGACCACAGTCAGTAAATCTTGATGAGTTCCATCCTCCAGCTTACGTACCACGAGGTCCTGGAGCTTGCCACCTGCACAACCCAGAATGATGTGACCCAGTAGAAGCGTGATGGGTTGTGTGACAAAATGAACCTTAAATCCGAAGAAGACTATAGGCGTCTGCTGGTCGTTAGCTTCCTTGCGCGTCTGAAAGGAGGAATCTTCCACTTTGAGTTGTAACATTTGATGTGGTTTGTTCGAACCCGCAGATCTCACCATGAGACAGCAGTTCTGTTGGAAGTTGTTTAAAAGTGCTCGAGGTCCACCATGGGCGTGGAATTCGCAATTTAATGGTTCCCAGTGGCTTTGTTCAGTGTGTACGCGAAGACGGTGAGAAATTTTCCCTATGTGTTTCCTTCCGCATCGTACTTGGAACCGATATAAAGACCACATGAAAAATAGTTGCTCCTTTTTTGTCCGCGCAAACTAAAAATGGGGCAGCCTTTCCTGACCAATATGGGAAAATTTACCTATCGTTACTGCAGGTGCCTCGCTGTAGTAGCTGCTTCAGTGTGTCAGAGACATTGCGGATGTGCGTGTCCGTTTGTTGTTTCACCATCAATCTGGCGGGTGGCTTGAGTGGCTGTTTGGGTGCGTGTCCGATTGATTTGCTCACGTGAGCGTTGTGGGCTGACTGTATATGTACTCAGTGTAAGCGACAAAATCGATAAGTCGAGCAACGGGCACCAAAGAATGGATCCCAATTCAAAAGAAAGTCATCCCGACGAAAATGTGCGGTACTGTATGACAAAATATCAATAAATCAATTAATGTACAACAAACCTTGACAGTTATCGAGAGTTAGACCCACGACAAACACGGAGACGAGTAACAAGAGTGAGAAACCAGTTCGAAAAGTGCCCAAAATGTGAATTTATACAAGTGATAATACGGTTCATTTGAGGAACCAAGAACATAGGACAAGTTCATATTTTGTGCAACGCAATGTTTTAATGGATGGGATAGAGACGGTGTACTTTCTTTTCCCCAGTCAAACTCTTCTCTTATCTGCTGCTGTCTGCTNGCAGTTGTTCCTCAGATATGTGGTTCGAAAATGGAATAGGTGCACCAAGTGAGGGCTCGCAAGAGCATGAGATACCGGAAGCAACATTTGGGGCTACTTTCTTGTAGTGGTCCTCATCGGCAACTCAGTTCCGAGAGAAAGTGTGCAAACTCTTGAATCGGTCAGGAGTGTTCCCATGTAGATTGAAGAAAACATCCTTTTTTTATTTTCCACACTTTACGGAAACAACAAAAGACGACAATGAAACATTCATCTTGTTCCCGTACCTGGTCGTTGGCGGACTGCTTCCGGTAAACGGAATACTCGCTGATCGACCGGTTAAAAGTGAGTCTTTTGATTTGTTTCGTGCAACGGTACAGCTGTTAGTCATCCGTGTAATAGATGATCCGGAATCCCATTCAAGTTGCTGACACCCGGAGAACCACCGCGTATGTTTTCAATTTGGAAAAGGTTTGGAACCGTGTACGTTGTTGTTGTCTTAAGCCACTAACTGCAACTTAGGTCGGCGTAACAGCATTTGAACCGGAATCGGGTTCTCGGAGTCCAGGAGAACAAGTCATCAGTTTATTCCAGGTCAGCGCACACTGAGCCTCAGCCGTCTGTTTTGCCTCGTTGGGACACGTGGACATTGGAGACTGCCAGCCAACTATCCCCCAAGACAAAGTCGATAGTGGTGTTTTTT
>NW_008751820.1:620359-664547 GCF_000715545.1 Opisthorchis viverrini
GGGGTGATGCGATAATAATAAAATGTCAACGAATAGCAGGCAGGATTATGCGGCACATTTGAAATTATGCATTTGAGTTCCAGGAGGTTGAGTGGGAGAAATCTTCAAGCGTTTTGGGCGTTACACTCAGTTCTTTGCTGACCCGCCACGGATGCGGACCAAGTTGGCCGCGTGTGCGTAATACGCCAGTGTCAGTACTTACATGTTCTTCTGAGTTACTGTGAAATACAATACTCCAATACTACGATACTTGTCGACATTCACTAATTTTGACTTATTTTGTGATGGTCAGCACACGTTATATGGGGTGCAAGAGAAAAGTTTCACCTTAAAATGTACTAAAATCTTGAGTGTCATAAGAAATATCAGTTGGTTCATGGGCAGATCGAATAGAGGGTACAATAGGATTGCCAGCGCTGTGGAGTTCTGACAGGAATTCGACGGTTTGGTTTGGTCATGTGGGCGCGTGCACCGCTCGGTCGAGGAATATTAAGGGATGGTGAAATACTGGTAAGCCACCGGACTGGGTATGGCAGTCAGAGCGCCTTCATCGCGACGTCATACTCGGGTTCGCGGGCAGCTTTGCATATGAACATCTTCAGTGGGTCATCTGAGGTAGTCACTGAGAAATTAAGACTACCATGGATCACGTATATCCTTTAAGCTTTCGAGGGCGCTCGGTGGTTCACTGCTCTCATTCGAACGAGGCAACATGGCAACCATGTCCACATTGAGAATCCGAAATGGTAAGAAGTGTCAAAATGTTTGCTTGTGGATACCATGGTGTGAGTTGTGATGCGGCTTAAAAAAGAGGGCCACCACCAATGGTCGAATATTTTAACTACTGTAGTGAGGCGGCGCTGCCCGATTTCAAAAGCGGTAATCGATATTCCGATGTAGACTACAGGTAGGAAGTTCACACAATTAGCGTGCGTATATAGGATTATAGAGGAAGTGAATTAGGTAAGTTATTTGCAACCAAGGTAGCTGGAACGCGTAAGATATCTGGTTGCGTTGTATGTTTCTACAAGGAGATGACGTCAGATAGGCGCGGTCAGGGTAGAAAGAAGAGCGTGAAGGTTTCGCGGAACGAATGTACTCGGAAACGTCATGTTGCGTGCGCCTAGCGACTTTCTGTTAGAATACTTCCCTTAAAAGGATCGCCTTGGATGTGTGCTACAATCAGGGGCAGCTGAAGCTAGCTGTACAGGCGTCCAACAAAATTCGTTTCATTTACTTTATATTCTCCCTGTTGCACAGGGTAGAGTATGCGGTCCAGCATATGGTACAGATGTCTGCGGAGAGGGGGCATGCGGCCGAGCTGAGAGTTGTCAACCGTGCAGTGTTTTGTATCCTCAAGATGAGGAGGTGCGGAAGAGGTGGACGTGATATGGAAAGATTTGATGCGTGTTTAGGGCTAGCACACTCCGTCAGGTGCTAGAACAACACCATACGAATAAACGAACCACAATTCTAGCTTTTATGGATTCCCAAAGAAGCACTAAACTAGCCTGGGGTTCATGAATCTTGCCTCAGGGAATGCCACAGAAGTTTTTGAACGTAATTATTTCCTTTTAGTCTCAAAATCCCAAACTTGTAAAGGCATGGAGGAAGGTCTCAAGAAGCTAACGTACACAGAGTTATCAGTGTCTGCAACATAGCGCCAAACCATTCAAAGGGGTTAGACTAACCCCTGTAAAAGTGTCAGCTTCGAAAACCCCATAGTTCTGCCTCAGATAATTAAGGCTTACTCATAGTTAGCGGCATCACTAAAAGCGAACCCAAATTAATTAAAACGAAGCTACGGGGTTTTCATCGTTGCAAATTTTACGAGGAGTTATTCTTATCCGGTTGCACGCTCCAGTGATATGTTGCCCGTGTACTTGGTTTAAGTGAACAAAATTTCAAGGCCACCAAACACAGTTGCCTTGCGCATGATTATCAATTTACGGAAGAAGAGCGAAATAAAATACTGGCTCATTTCAGTGTGCTGTGATATTCATCAAATATGTTGTAACCTCTGAAGAGTATCCTATGTAAGTTCCACTAAGGTGTGTGGTTGAATAGCGTCAGGTACATCCCAGATGGGTTTTTCGTCAGACTTCCAAACAACAGTTTTTCTGTTAACCTCGCTTTGCGTTCAGTATGCTAATCGGAGACAAGAGGAAACACACCGACGCTAATACCACAACCTCCGAAAGGTGTAACAGAATATAAATACTTATATACTACTACCTTTGTTGACAGTAGTATGTCAATTATATTCCGCACACTGACGTCAATCTGGCCTATCAATCATATGTACATGTCACCGAGGATACCCCTCTGGGACGGGCCGATAGGCTAATGACAGCGTGACGAATGACGCAGGGGTACAATAGGAAAGCTGGTCGAAATCAATGGAAACCACCGAGATAATGTAGACACCTGGGGACCACAATTCTAGCTTTTATGGATTCCCAAAGAAGCACTAAACTAGCCTGGGGTTCATGAATCTTGCCTCAGGGAATGCCACAGAAGTTTTTGAACGTAATTATTTCCTTTTAGTCTCAAAATCCCAAACTTGTAAAGGCATGGAGGAAGGTCTCAAGAAGCTAACGTACACAGAGTTATCAGTGTCTGCAACATAGCGCCAAACCATTCAAAGGGGTTAGACTAACCCCTGTAAAAGTGTCAGCTTCGAAAACCCCATAGTTCTGCCTCAGATAATTAAGGCTTACTCATAGTTAGCGGCATCACTAAAAGCGAACCCAAATTAATTAAAACGAAGCTACGGGGTTTTAATCGTTGCAAATTTTACGAGGAGTTATTCTTATCCGGTTGCACGCTCCAGTGATATGTTGCCCGTGTACTTGGTTTAAGTGAACAAAATTTCAAGGCCACCAAACACAGTTGCCTTGCGCATGATTATCAATTTACGGAAGAAGAGCGAAATAAAATACTGGCTCATTTCAGTGTGCTGTGATATTCATCAAATATGTTGTAACCTCTGAAGAGTATCCTATGTAAGTTCCACTAAGGTGTGTGGTTGAATAGCGTCAGGTACATCCCAGATGGGTTTTTCGTCAGACTTCCAAACAACAGTTTTTCTGTTAACCTCGCTTTGCGTTCAGTATGCTAATCGGAGACAAGAGGAAACACACCGACGCTAATACCACAACCTCCGAAAGGTGTAACAGAATATAAATACTTATATACTACTACCTTTGTTGACAGTAGTATGTCAATTATATTCCGCACACTGACGTCAATCTGGCCTATCAATCATATGTACATGTCACCGAGGATACCCCTCTGGGACGGGCCGATAGGCTAATGACAGCGTGACGAATGACGCAGGGGTACAATAGGAAAGCTGGTCGAAATCAATGGAAACCACCGAGATAATGTAGACACCTGGGGCGTAAGGGAAATCCACCCGTTGATAGTTGGTTACGAAATATATGGGTTTAAGCAGGTGTAAATCTCATACTAGCGCGAAGGCAAAAAGGGATTTTACGTTCAATGAAATGCAGTTGGTCAGCAAACAGACATGAACCTCACCCTACTACAGGGTGTGTCATTCAAATGTAGATGATAATTCAACAAAGTGGAACAAGATCCAATTTGTGGATCGGTTGACTTCCAGCAGCACCCCATAGAAACAACCCCCCTAATATAGAACAAAGAGAGAGGAGCTATTCTGCCCAATAAGTATTAGGTCCGGCGCATAAAATTAACCCCACCCTCAACGTGGTACGGCGCCGTAACCAGTGTTTAACTGGGCTAACGGGGCTCTGGTACCTAAATTATCTGTATTGCCTCACATAATGATTATGTTTAATTGTATTTCGGGATGGATGTTGGTTGCCGAAGAAGAAACGGGAATGAAAATACAACCAGGTGTTCCGCGGATGTACAGAGGCCGATTAAAAAATGCCAGTGAAAAGGAATTCCTTTTGGTATCTCTGATACGAATTGTAGGACCGCAATAAATACCTCTCTTACGACTGAATGGTTATGCATGGTAACTGGGTTGAACTTTAGGTGTCACAGATTGTGTTGTCAACTTTGGCGTCACGTTTATTTCGAAGACGTAAAATAAGTTGGACTTGAAGCAAATTCGGTATGCTAACTGTCACACATTTTGTCTTACGCATGCCGAACGAAATGACTGTCCAATGAATGCATGACCGTAAAAAACCGTCTGAAGGAACTGGACAGCAAGAAACGCTTAACAATGTTACATTTAATGTAAACTCTACATTATAAACGATTGACAAACCAAAAAACTACTTATTGCGTTAGAGATGGCCAGTGCAACATCAGACATGATGAACTTGAGGTGGGGACCACCGTCAACAAATTCGACAAAAGTCAGCAGAAAGATTCTCACGACATTCTCAGTCTCCCGCCACAGAAAACCAACGGCTTCAGATAGGCTTTTACGACAACCCTGTACAATAAGTAGCCGATACAAAGAACAATTTTTCTGGTTTGTAGAAAAAGTACTATCTATTGACGAGAAATCTGGGATTATTCGGAACAGTTCAAGCATTTCCGAGGTTGAATGTACAAAATGTGAAATTCTGTTGTTCTCATCCCGCAAACAGCGGGCTCGTCTTTGTTCTTACGAGAAATCGGGATTATTCGGAACAGTTCTAGCATTTCCGAGGTTGAATGTACAAAATGTGAAATTCTGTTGTTCTCATCCCGCAAACAGCGGGCTCGTCTTTGTTCTTTGGATTTTGGTTCCAGGTTGAGAATGCAACCTGCGGAAAGCGTACATTTAGCAGCATAAAAAGGACTTACTTGGATTGTTCCACCCAAACATTTGCTGCTCCACAATGTTCCCGACTTCGCTGTTGGTGAGATATCGCTGAACTTGGATCTCACGTAGGAGCGGATGTTGAAACAGCGGCCCCGGCATTAAAGTATTGACCGTACGATCCCCAATTTCCACGGTTTCACTCGACGGTCCCGGTTTAATCAGCTGGATGCTTCGGTACCTAGAAGTTCCTGGTTGTGATTCGTAGTAAATCGGGTTGTTCTTAACGAGTTACCCAGCCTGCCAACGTTGAAACACGTCTTGCACTGTCTTGTCAAGCACTTTGCGTCATTTTTCGTCATTAGGACGAGGTCAAAATCTTTTCCGTTGGCATTAGCACCTGATGGACGTCTTGTCGCCGGAGAAATTAGCTTACGAGGTTTGCACGTTATAGTGCGATCCTGAAAACCGCTCGACCTGCTTGATGTAGTACACGAGTTCGTAAACGATGCAGAGTAGGTGGCTGCCCGGGTCTTCCCCGAACAGGGTGGCAACGTTCACTGCGTATCCTTCAGCAGAGGTAAGGGCAATTGCAACGACCGATTGTGTAATCGAGTGTGCTTAACAGACCTGAGCGGACAGGTACATTGGTCACGTCCAACAGTGGAAATGGTTAATCAGCCAATATCTTCGATGAAAGTGTGTCTAGTAGTGTAAATTAAACAAGAAAAAACATTTGGAATTTCGGAGAAAAATTAGAAACCAAAATGGTGTGGTAATAGTGATATTTCTGAAACAGTACAGTATTGACGCGGGCATGCATCTTTGCGAATGATCTACATCCTTATGTATCCGCAACAAGTCAGGAGATAATGTGGCGTTTTCAGTTATCTGGGGTTGAATTACCAACACCCCAGTGAGATAACTTACTGGAAAGCATATCATCACCAACGTGGATTACGTCACAACATTACTAATAAACAAGGCAAAACATTATCTTTCATCATGATAGCCATTTATGGTTATAACGCGTTAATTAACGCGTCTACGGGTTGTCGCTTACTTACCTTTTGAAGAAGTCAGTTGAGTGGCATACGCAGCACGTAGCCAAGCCAACGCAACCCATTCACTGTGATCAGTTCGTCCGTCGAGGGTGATTGATTCTTTCCGAATACCTTTCGGCGTACTTCAGCATTGCTTATCCGGTGTCCCCAGCAGATTCCTGCAATGCTCCGAAGACACAGGTGGTCGAACAGTGAAAGTCTTTTGACGTCTTCGGCGCATAGCGGCCAGGATTCTGACCCATATAGCACCGAGGCATTGTAAACCCGACCCTTGAGGGATAAGCTGATGTCATGCCTGCGTCACAGTTGACGCAGGTTCACAGAAGCTTCTCTGGCCTTCCTAATCCGGATTGAAATATGATCTTTCGCTGGACCACCGAGACTGATACAGCTGCCCAAGTAGACTAACTGGTCTACTACCTCAAGCGGATCACCTGCAATCATGAGGCTAGGGTACGAGCCTATCCAGTCTTGGAGCAGCACTTTACACTTTGCAGGCGTGAGGCGCATGCCGAACTGTGAGACAGAGTTATTTTAATTATTTAATATTGTTTGACTCACTATGGGGTCAGATCCAAGAAGAGCTCCGTCGTCTGTGTACTCAATTTCCGTGAGCACTTCAACCCCACAGGTGTTAGACCCTGATTGTGAGTCTTCCATGATCGTATCAGTGACGAAGCTGAAGAGAAAAAGTGAAAGAAAACAACCCTGCCCGATGCCACTTGATGCACTGAACTAATGCGAGTGTTTTCCGTGGACCACCAAAGGTGTACAGCGCCTTATGGAAGACCAAGAATTTATGGGGCACCTTTGCTCCATAGACACTGTCGTAGTACCCGATGGTTCAGAGAGACAAAAGCAGCTTTCAGATCAAGAAACACAACCATTTTTGGTTGCTGAAAAAGTGTGGCTGTTCAAAAATCTGTCGAAGGGTGGAGATATGATTGATGCATCCTCTTGCAGGAGAGAACTCAATTTGGTTCTCACAAATCTGTCTTTCCGTGTGTTCAGTCAACCTTCAAAGGATGAAGCCAGAGTACACCTTCGATGCCACCGCTAACAGGCTGATGCCGCGTCACCGTGCCATTTTTGGTCCCATTCTAAAGGCACTTCCTCTTCGTTCCACAGAGCACAAATAAGATTAGTCAGATGCATCCCCAGGGATTCTTTGCCTTCTTTGAAGAGGCCTGGATACTGACCGTCCAGTTCTGGTGCCTTCCTCCTCCGACGGGTGATTAGGATTCACATTCCATTAGACCGCGTGAACTTTCTCCACCAACTGTGTTGCAAGAGGCCAGCTGAACTGTTCATCGTCTTTCTAGTTGACATGGATTGATGAGCCGCATTTTCACTAATCGTTCCACTGACCGCTGATCTCTTAGGACAGTAGATTGTATAAGTTGTTATAGGCCATGGCTCTTTCCGGTAGAAAAAGCCTTCTTAATCTCCCGAGATTCTGCTGCGCACGAGAGCTCTTGGTCTTTCTTTGTGCTCCTTACCATTTGGCGTCTGAGGGGTTTGCACGCTCCATCGAACTTGTTGCCTGCTGGTATGGATGCCTTGGTATCACTCATAGATGGCGATCTCAACAACATCACGTGGTCTTGCAACCAAACCGATGGAGTCGTACAGAGGACCAATTACACAGCTCATTTCACATTTTGCCACGCTTCACCCACATGTCATCCACTGCCAGGACAGTATTGGTTTACTGCGGTGAGTGTTCTCCCCAACGAACGGCAGTCTTGAAATGCGGCTCTCCATCGGTGGCTGACGACCACTCGTTGCGTTTTAGCGTGTATCTGAAATAATTTAAGGCTACCAGTAACTGAGTCCTGACAGTGAACTAATCCTTTCCACTGCAAGAGTCAATAGAACAGCAGGCTACTAAAATAGGAGGCACGCCACAAACCAACAGAGAAGCCGACCACGACGCAATACAGATCAAGAACGGGCCAATCAGAATCCAGGTTACAGCGCAAATGCTGCTCTTTGTAGACTATATAAACGCAGGCACGAAGAGAGGAACTACCCAACCAACAGCGCACTGAAGATGTCTCCTCGAATGGTGACGAAACGTTTGCAAATCAATTGCCAAGCTCGGCGAACAGATCAACAGCCACCTGATCAATTACCAGTCTAACACATCCATACTCAGGGTAGGATCAATCACCACAAACTGAGGCTACCTGTAATGCCAGGCATACCAGCTCATAAACCGTCATTTTGTATTGTCAGCTGAGACAGTGACTAGTACTCATTCGAAGCAATTGACTGATGTTGGTAGGGAACAATGGATCATGTCTCACAAGATGGTGCGCTTGATGTCATAATCATATAAATTTCGTGAAGCCTTTCAGCAGGCGTTTTTTGGATACCACAAAATCTGTTTGAATTTCGAACTTGATTTTAAGTGTATACTTGTGTGTAGTCTTTTACGAGTCCAGTAAACCGTCAGGACTTACTGATAATGTTGGGCTCTGGAAATCCTGCCAGCGGAAATGCTGTCGCTCCAGTACAACAACCGTCGTGAAGGATCGTAAGACAACACATGTGTGTTGGGGCAACGCTAAAACCCGGCTACTAGATTAAAAAACCGTGCCTTCTTTATGGATCTCAGCACAAGTTGTGGACACCGACAAGTGTTATCCATACAGCAACCATTCATGAAGACCTCTAGGAGAAAGAACTTAAGGAAGTGAATCAAGGCGTTCGAGACTAGACTAGTATCTATTCCTCGTTTCAGAAAAGCTCGGTAACAATCATTAGTTTTTATTTGGGCTAAGTTTCGCTTTCGACAAAAAAGCTTCATCAGGCCAAGTGAGCAGGTCACCAAATTGGCCAGGTTATAAGGCAGACGGGGAACCAATCAGTAAGTCAGTCTTCTTCAGATTATCACACTGGATCAGTGTTGAATGTCAATTAACGGCTCTTGTCGGTTAGTGAAGTTGTCAAAGTCTTGCTTTGGTGGATTGGGGGAGTCTCAACTTAATACTGATCGGGTTTGGTTCGTTGATCTTACACTTCAGGGGCTTCAATTGATGATTCACTTCGGTTGATCTTTGTGGGGTTGTGCTCCGACAACAAAAGAGCTCAGAATACTTGAAAACTGGATGTATATAGAATAAGCATTTGAGCGGTTTTGTGGAACTGATGAAACATATCAAGGAGTCCTTGAATATGATCGTCTTTTGTGTCAGCAAGAGGGACCACAGCATCTCCGTGCGCCGCAACACCATTCACTCGGGAACTAGTTGTAATGAATACTTTCCGAAAAATATCGAGGGACAACCGGTTTCCAAGTGATAGATATCTGTTCTTCAACAAGGTAGTGTTTATGGCGGACAGTGCAGGAGAAACATTGTCAAGATATGTGTTCTTTAGGTCTATCTTGGAAAGCACCTGTATTCGGTCAGTTTGTTTTCGGTGCAAACTACTGTGTCGGCCTGTTTGAGCAGCTCCAACTTAAACGTAATAGGATAATCGTCACAGGTATCACGCTATCAGTTCGCCGTGGGGTAACAATTGATGTTCCTCTTGGTAAACATTCAACATCTCAAAGGAGCGAAATTCAACCAGTGCCTTACCCACGAGCTCACAAAAACTGTACGAATGAAATCTCCATTTCAAGTAAATAGGTTCTCACGTCATTTTCAACTTTGAAGACAGCATCTTACCGCCAATGGCTTTACTAAACTCCAGGGAAATGTTTTGAGGCTCAGATTTTCAATCGACGGCGAAACCAAAGAAGCACCAGGCCAGTAAAACATGGAGTCATAGCTTTCATTATAGAGATTTCATCCTGAAACTGAAGCTAAGATGCACCGTAGGACAGTTTGCCCCTTATTATGAACAGTGCAGCACCTCTCGCGAAACTCCACGGAGCTTCAAATCCGCGAATCCGCTGGTAGCAGTTTGAACACTCAATCGTTCGGGCATTGGCGGCTGATCAGCAGTGAGATTAACTCGTACTCTGACGGAATTCATCACTCGAGGAGTCAGTCAACATGCCTGACCACGTGATTAGGACACCGTGATTGAAGGACAGAGATGCACACTACTGAGGATGAGAGGGCTGTACGGTGTTTCTCGGCTGTTCAGCATAGACTGGCTTCACTTACAGCATGAGAGTTCCACCAAAAACAACGGATCTCTTCGCGTTACCAAGACGCGAGTCACAGTTTTGAGTCAGTGTGTGGGATCACCCCTCTCAGTGACGATTAAAGAACAAATCACCGGTTCACGCTTACTATGGGAAACGTCCTACCAAGTTGGAACTGGCAAAGCAATCTGGAGAGGCCGTTCCATATCACTTGTTGCATCATAACCAATCTTGAATCGACAAGTTTCATTACGCCTGTAGCTACCCAATCACCCACATACTTGACTGTCCAACTCACAGCTGCTCAATGGATCACGAGACTTGTCTTTTTTCATACTCGCAAAACGCGTCACAATAAGGTGACCCATCAGACATTGATTGTCGGCACCGTCTAGTGAGCGTAGCAACTACCCAGTGCTGATGCGCCCATGTACACGCAAACGGACCTACATACAGGGAAACCGGACACAGTCAGTCAACAAACTCGCGCGCGCGCAGGGAGTTGGAAGTCAAACTCTCCACAGTCCATGGACAATTATGGAACACGTGTACAGTCGTACTGCGGAGAAAACACGTTTCCACCGTCCGGACTTTCACCAAGGAACTCTCGCATACGATAAGTTCCCTTTTTGACTCACTCCCATTTCGCACTGTATTTATTTTTATATGTGTTGCAACCCTCCAATGTCAATCATAATAAAAACTTTTATTAGTGCATACACCTGATTTATATTATGGCCATCATCACCTGTGCACTAATAAATTGGTGGGAACGTGTTTTCCCCGCAGTGCGACTGCTACACGTGTTCCATAATTGTCCGTGGACTTGAAGTGTTTGGCTGACTCCTCGCTCCCTGCGCGCGCGCGAGTCTGTGTGTGCTGACTGTGTTCGGTTTCCCTATATGTAGGTCCGTTTGAGTGTACGTGGGTGTGTTAGCACATGAGTTGTTGCTGCGCTCATTAGACGGTACAGACAATCGATGTCCGATGAGTCACCTTAGAGTGACGCGTTTTGCGAGTATGAAAAAAGACAAGTCTCGTGATCCAGTAAGCGACTGTGAGCTGAACAGTCAAGTATGTGGGTGACTGGGTAGCTACACGTCTACAGAATGTTTGGGAGCGACCCAGATTACCGCAGTTGCGACATGCTTCCCGCGTTGAAAATGGCCACTAGAGCCAAAACAACCGAGAGTTTGCCCGCGATATCCGGCCGACAGTTGCTCCCTTTTTCGCTTAACTACTTTGTTTAGTTCGAATTGCCACTCTTTATTGGAAAAAATAACGATTGAGTTGTGTTCACAATTTGTAGCTTTCTCATACGTGGCAGTGGCAACAATACCTTTGAATCACTCAACTTGAACGGAATTCGCCTCACTCGGTTGGAGAAGTTGTCGCTAAAAAGATGACTTGATGTTGTAGACAGTTAGTCGATCTGTCAGTATCTTACCTAAAAGGCCAGTTGGTTAGTATTTTGTGACTTACGTCTGAATTGGAGAATGAACCTCCTTGGATCGGAGCATGTCCCCGTAAGACAGGTCTGTCAATTCTGAACCAGTTAGAAGCCGTAGGTCTAAGATGTTGAGTTAAAACCAACCGGAGTTTTGTCTACCGTGCAGTGGTGGGAGAATTAGGACACACAAGGCTTTTCAAATGTCATAGAAATCTACCCTGACGGAATTAAGCAGAAATAAAGAATAGAGGAATGGATAGCAATGTGAAATGTTTCAAGATACGATCTTTTAAGTTCATTTATTAACAGACACTTCAGATACCAACCCTTTTCAGAGAAAAGCCACCAAACTTGAATCACAAACCAACCAAAAAGTAGTATCTTTGTCCCACCAGAAGCTTGACCAAAAACCGATTAGTTCGTCATCAGAATGTATCTTGGAAACAACGAACCATGTGTTTTACCTGCGCTACCCTTAGATGTGGCAGGTTTCAGAAAACAGTTTGCGTCAAATGAGGGAAGCTGATCAGTATGGGAAGCAAAAAACTTCAGGTGAGCATGGGTTGAAGTGCGTGTAACTGGTCCATCGAAAGTAAAATCCACCGTCACAACATTCTCGTGTGAATAGTTTTCATGATGTCCCGGTGCTATTATTCTGGTGGTCCACACCCAAGCGGGGAAGCACTGAAGTTGAGTTTCTATGCTATTAGTTATCCTCAACTATGCGTATCCGCAGCGGTGACCGGGATTCGAACCCTGGACATGCAAAGCAAGCATGTCACCTGTACTACACCAGCACACGCTGCAGACATCCAATCATGTCTGAACAGGCCATTGACTGACTTACAACCGCCTGAAAACAGAATGTAGCTGTCCATAGAGAAAATTGGGCAAAATGTACGTGTAGCCATGTGAGGGAGATCAGGTGACTGACAGCTACTACTTACTGAGAAGTAGTATGTTCCGTGTGGGCCAAACTCTCGAACCCGCTTAGCCAAAATATGAATACAATCTTACTGGTGTAACAGCCGTCAACGGGTCAGTTTAGTTTCTAACTTGAATTCTTATGGAGAGAGTGGCTATTCCGATAGTGACCGCAGGTGACCTCAGGTGAGTCTCTCGAAGACAAATTTGTTTGCAGATGAGTATATATTCGCTAATTTCGTGCAATTTGGTTTCAAGTATAGCATAAGCTTGACGGAAACCCAGGGACTGCGTCTACGTGATGCACCCCAAAAAGGGCGAAACCGGTCGTGGGCTGTCGATGGAGTCTCAGCAACCTTATGAGTAGTACATCACAAATATAAACCAAACTAAATTTATACCCATCGACCGAAGACGCGGTAATCACCTGACCCTCCCACGTGGTTTGAAACCACTCTGACCAGAGAGCCAAAGCTTCTCAGTGCCATTTGTAACATCACGTCTTCTATCCCTGGAAGGGTCTATACGAGGTGTTTTGAATAGTACCCAGGATTTTTCTGGTTAGCTCCAGACCGCAAACGGGCCAGTGGCCGGTTCATTGTGCCACCCACAGGATAAAATTCGAACCAAAATTACTGGGATGGTAAGAGCAACAGATGTTTATTCCTATGAAACAACGAACAGATCGTCGGGAAAACTTTAAAGTTTCAAAGCACTCAAAAAACAACTTCCACGTTTTCCCCAAGACATCCATTCATGAAAGCCATACAACCATGATTCGCATACGCCTAAAACACCGAAAATAAGTAGGGAAAGGAGCGGAGAGACACGGNCTATCACAGGATTCTAGAGTAAACTACATCCCAAAGGCCCAATCGGACAACCGGGAAAGAAACGGACAGCCAATGACATCGATCGGCCGCCATGGGGGTCACTCGTACGACATCCCAGAAGGCAAGCACCAAGAACAACACCAAAACTCTTCGTGACCTCTTTCACGTTCTTCTATCAAGTCATGCATTGTTCTCGGTAGAGTCGACGCTTGGCATGCGTTGAGACCAAGACCCCACAGTCAATCCCACTGGACTTGAAGAAACGAAACTGATCAGATCACTATATATATTTGTAATGTACTACTCATAAGGTTGCTGAAAATCCGTCAGCAACCTTATGAGTAGTACATTACAAATATATACATGTATCGCGATATCTCGAATATTGTAGCGATTGAAACATGAGGCGGCCTGATGCAGCACATTCAGTTGCCTGGAAACATCACAAACGAGAGATTCAGCTGGGTTCCAGGTGAGTCTCTCAAAAAAACCAAATTGGTTTGCAAATGAGTGTATACTCGCTGATCAGATCATTCTTTCATTCTCACCCGTCGCTGCTCAGGAGCGCCAAATTCCACAATATGTATGCATTAACCTGAGGGTAGCACATTATCTGGTTCACGGAAATCGGCTCGCAAATGTTTTAAAAAATCAATAAAAACGCTCTTCATCAACATCGGTTTATTGGGAAAAAAATCAACTTCGCGACCAACCTGGAATGTGAATGTATAATTTGTCCAAAAAATAGAAATGAGGGTTCAGGTAGCATCAACTCAACAGATTTATCGAAGTCTGTGGATTTCACCCGTACAGTAAGGTGAGTCTGGTAGTGAACCGTGCACAACAGTGGTCTAGTGGGTCAAAGTAATGATCTTTATGGCTTCCATCAACTCAGGACATCCTCCGCAGGTCCGTCCAAGAAGTGCGCGATACACGAGTACCTCCCAGTTGGTTTCAAAATGGTTTTGACAACGAAGGTGTACGTTCTCAAATCCTAAGGTTAGCGTAGCCGACCCTCGGTGCGAAATTACATGAAATGTTCCCAAGCATCTTGATTGGGCTCGACATAGCTCAGGCAGGAAATTACTGAGCAGAAAGTCCGTGGTTCCAACCCAGACTCTGCATCTCGACTGCTCCTGTCCAGGCTTGCGGAACCTAGCAGTATTTCGCCCCTTATGCTTCCTTCGGGTGGCATAGCAGCTATGCACCGGAAGGGTTTCACAGCTGGGTAGCTGGTGAATAAATCTGTGTGAGAATGAATCGGTGATAAATTTTCTCTTCAACAACTCATCATCATCATCACCGACAGCATGACATCAGTGTTCAACACCGATGCTTCACTGCCATATGTTAGTCGTGTATGTCATGGTTGTACGATGTTTGGGATACTGCCAGAGCGCCCACACATAGACAGGGTCCTCAACCAAAGCCTTTGGCTCAAAAGCCTAACCGCAAGGCAGCGGTGTTTGGCGGGAAATGCAAATGCATTACCATTTCTACGGAACAAGTCGCCATATGTTCCAATCCCCAACTTGGAGGGCCAGGAGACTGTGTTCGTCAGACATCTAACCACTGACCAACCTGGTGTGAGAGGCTCTGTGAGGGTCACGGGGACACTCCCCATTATAGCTCGGTTGTTCGCTGAGGTGCGCAAACCGTCACACCACGGTAAGGTCCAGTCTCTTCGTGCCTAATCTCAGTCCTAGAACATGAAAACTTCTGAGCTCGAGATAACACAGTGGTTCAGGTGCGAACTTATTGACTGGAACATCCACGGTTCGGACCCAAGCTCGACTTCTTCTGTCTAACCGGTACCTCAGCCCTCTTGCTACCTTCAGTTGGCACGGCAGTCAGGCACAGAAAGGCTTTTATAGCTAGACGGTTACTAGACTCACTAGCATTCCATGTGTCGGGCCGTATCATAGGTGATACTTTATGGGTGTTCTGTGTCATCCAAGTTCGCAGAAGTTCAACCTTCCCCACAACCGACGCCGCCACTTTTTTCCCAAAACCCCACAGGATTGTTTCTTCCACGGAGATCACAGATGATTCGGCTACAAATTAAAGCACCGAAATTCCCCTGAAAATGGGTTTGCCCTTCGCTGACTTCATCTATCCTTCATAAACCCTGGGAACTTCCTGGTAATAACTTCATTTTTGTGTTTTTGGCCTATATGGCAGCAAAGGGCAACAAAGAAAACAAAACATATGAAAAATACTTGGAACCCATTGGGTAGTCATCGTTTCCGAAAAAGTTTGGTGACAGTCGGGAGATTTATTGCTGGGCAATGTTTCGCTTTTGACACAAAAGCTTCGTCAGGTCAAGTGGTCAAAGCCTCAGCGATGGTGGTACATGCCTTAGACACAGGACATAGAATAGATCTATAGACTGTGGAAGTTTTAAGACGGGGACTGCGATTCACACCACAGCGGCTGATAGCCGAGGCGGTGGGAATTACTAAGCATCACAGCGTGAATCAAGGGTGTGGAGTATGATGGATAGGCAGTAGGGCCCACAGCCTTATAAAACGTAACACCGCTCAGTACAGAGTCAGGAGAGCGTTAGACGTTGTTTGACAAACATTTCCACCAGTCTAGCAAGTAATTCAGCGAATTTATTTTTGCTATGGCTATGAAGAGAAGGCCCACAAGAAATAAACCATCACCAAGACGAAGTAGCCTCGAAGAGAGCTCATATCTAGAGAGCACAAAGGTCTCACTACTCATTAGAACGAGATGACTCAGTGGTTAGGGCGCATGTTTGCTAACCAAACCTGACCTCTGCTTCTCGACTTCGTCTGTCTAGGCTTGGGCAACCTGGCAGTATGCCAGCGGTCGTGCTTCCTTCGGGTGGCATGGCAGCTAGGCACCGAAAGGGTGTTGCATCTGAACGTGTTTGTGTAGGTTAAGCTCCAGCAAGGAATCGGGTCGCGATGTTTTAAATGCCTATGAGCGTACCTTATCAACCCCTCAACGTGTATTCGTTAACTATCTCAGTGTGACGAGTGGAATCTAATGTAAAAGTTTCCCTCAACAGGAACCAGAAGTCTAGCGGAAATACGTGACACATAAGCAACGCAACAGGCAATTGCCAGACAAGTCTGAGTGATTCAGGACCGGTGACACCCATCATAACTTAGACCTTAATCAGACCCCGCATGTATTTAGCTCCCTTTGTTTTCCACTACAGACAAGCTCAGGATTGCCACTTGGGGCTTTTTATAGTACAAAAATCCCATTTCTACAGCGATTTTCCGTAAAGTATTTGGTGTTAGGTCACTGCTTTTTGCGACTGAATTCAATCCATGCTTAAAAATTGACCATCCCGTCCTTGTTGAAAAGCAAAGCCTTGGGGGTCAACACGAAAACATTTTGGTACCATTGGACAATAAGGAAATGGTTAGTAGTGTGATTAACTCGCATTTAAACAAGGTGAATCGTTATCATAGAGGAAACTACTCCTCAAGGTTGCTGAAAACTCTTCGACAGCACACGACCGGTTTCGCCCTTCTTGGTGTTTATCAGGTTGGCGCGGTCCCCGAGTTTCCGTCAAACTTATGATCTACTTGAACCCAAATTGCACTGTTTTCGAGAAATACACTCAATTGCAAATCAACCATGAAGCGGCCTGTGTGTAGCACATTCAGTTGTAGGATATCAGAAACGAGGGATTCAGTTGAGTCTCTCGTGAAAACCAAATTCACTTGCAAATAAGTGTATTACTCGAAGATAAATCGTTATTTACCTCTCGGTTCACGCCAGGTGTTTTGGTGCTGCATTTTGATACACTTCTTCACTAAGCAGAGTAGATATTTCTGTACGCTGAGAGTGAGGTCACAGTGTTCTTCTTCCGAACATAGACCAGTTCTCATAAACTATTCGATAGGTAGCTGAAAGATCTTCGACAACTCACGACCCGTTTCGCCATTCTTCTTCAGGCTCAGCACAGTCCCCGAGTTCCCGTCAAAAAAACTTATGTTCTACATGAACCGGGTGAGATTCCCGTGGAAAGCAAATTGGTGTGTAAACCAGTGTACT
Organism: Opisthorchis viverrini; assembly: GCF_000715545.1. Taxonomy (NCBI): domain Eukaryota; kingdom Metazoa; phylum Platyhelminthes; class Trematoda; order Opisthorchiida; family Opisthorchiidae; genus Opisthorchis; species Opisthorchis viverrini. Next base: position 637,518 of record NW_008751820.1, read on the forward strand.
TTTCGAATTTCGTAAAACCAACAATGACGAAATCGCGTATGTTTTAGCAGTGAACTATAGGGTCACAAATTTCGTGAACTTTTTGAGGTACGATTTTGTCAAGTACTTTAAAAGTACTCACGATCACCTAACACTACCTGTTCTGAACTTCTGTTCAGGCAGCGAAGCGGGAACTTCGTGGAATTGAGAAAACCACCTATCATCGACTCTAACTGAGTAATCCACCAAAGGGGGGGGGACTAAACCACACCTTGATGCGGCTTCTCTTATTCATGGGCTGTAGCCCCGATCCGAGGAACCTCCTGCCTAGAGTTCTCAACCGGAGCATAAAATGAGCTCTACGTAGGTGGAATTTTACTATCCCCCAGTTGACGACAACATAGTTCAATATTTACAGAACTCAAGCAAAGTGAGAACGCATTCAATTGTAAACTGAGTTCATGTTGGCGAGAGACTCGGTTGCAATTCGTCCGAACTTTTTGTTCGAACCATTCATTTTTGCGAATGTCTCGTTACCGATCGAGGTGGCATCAATAACGCGTTGTTGTGAAGCGCGGTGGCACCGTTCGTATGTGGTTGTGCGTTGAATAGTGCGCGATTCCGGAAGGACGCAATGTTCGACCACGACTGGTTACTCCGGTGAGTCATCTTATTGACTGGTTCATCACTTCAGTGTCCTGATTGGCCAACTTTCAGGCGATCTTTCGACTTGACCGCCGATTCGTACCTGATGACCTTTGCCGGACTCGTCCCACGGTTGGTTGCCGTTTGATGCTCGGCCGAGTTTACGTCACTTGATCCAGTTCATCGCCTCCTCTTCGTAGGGTACCTGGATTGAGTCCAGTTCAACGTGTGGACTGACTGAGTTGACCGTAAACTATCGTTTCCTGAAGCTCACCTGTGGGTTTGGGCGAGTTGGACCAAAGCGCGAATTTACCGACCGGAAGGTCCGTGGTTCGAATCCGGCCTTTGCCTCTCGACTTGCCCTGTCTAGGCTTGGGCGAACTGGCAGTATCCCAGCCCTTGTGCCTCCTTCGTGTGGCACGGCAGCTAGGCACCGAAAGAGTGCTACAGCTGAACGTTGGTATCTCCATGCGGTAAAACCCGAATGCCGGCCACATCTTGTGCGAAGTCAAAAAAGATGATCAATGTATTTTTAAACCCGTCTCATGTTCGTTGAACCGTGTAGATAGTTTCCTTCCGGTTTGTCCGACGTGGTGCTTCAATGCACTTTGTCGGGTAGACAACGCTGTTTTGGTTGCCGTGCCTGGTTTCGTTTGAAATCAGTATTCTTACGCTGGCACTCGGTTTATGAGCGACCGAAATACCTTGATACGTCCTTGATGTAGCGGGGTACTATTGGTTCGTGGACGCCGTATGCTCATCAATTGGTAGTCATCTATTGATTTCAAAACACCTCCAAGTAAACGAACTCTAAACAGTCTATCAGTTCATGGTTGATGACTGCTGAGTTGTAGTAACCCATTGCGAAGCAGAATTTTGGGGTACAGCAGCGATTCCTGCCTACCCGACCCGGTTTCGACTAGAATGTAAACTCTCCTAAAATGTATGCTTTTCATCAGTCTACGCCTGACTAAAAACAGAATTTAAACCAGTACTTTCAACGCAGATCAATTTCACCTAAAGAACGAACCCCCGATCGGAATTTCCTACTCTCCTCATACGAACAATGAATAAAGCTGTACCGTACACGTACATCATATCCGATTGAAACTAAACTGTCTGCGTGCCTATCCACCCATATCAGTGCGGTACATATGTAGAGCGAATGACCAAGTTTCGTTCGTCCACATGAAAGCTCCCTACATGGTATGGAATTTGAAGCGATTTCATGTATCTAATGATTTCAAAGCTATGGACATTCTGTAAAATGGATGGTAAGTGAGGCGCACTGTGGTTAGAGCGCGCATCTACTGACCGAAAGGTTCGGGGTTCGAACCCTACCTCTGCCTCTCGACTTCCCCTGTCTAGGCTTGGGCACCCTGGCAGTATCCAAGCCTTCGTGCTTCCTTCGGGTGTCATGACAGCTAGGCACCGACAGGGTGTTACAGCGGAATGAATTTTTTTTACAGTGAATAACGTCTGGTTCTAAACTAGCGGCTGGACTGAATTTTGTTTACAGTGAGTAACGTCTGGTTCTAAACTAGCGGCTGGACATTATCTCAAATAATTCAATTCGTTTGAAATTCAGCCAGAAGAAATACAGTCGTACTAATACAATCAATGAATTGGCAAAAAAGCGAGTCCGAAAATTTGCGGACTACTTTCCACACAGTTGCAGTTCTTATCAAATGTCGAATCGTTGACGGCGTAGTACCCGCTTCCAGGTCTCCTCAATTCTTCGACTGACAAATCGATTGTGAAATTGCGTGGCATATCGATCGTAGAACACCTGATCTTCACGCTCCAGTTCACGACGCTACGGGAATCGAAACAAATCGGAAAAGTACAACAGTGTAGATGACCGTCTAATAAAATGTAGTGACTTGGGCGAGACAAGTTCAGATTTATAGTCAGATTTATAGTTTATACAACTTGGTAGAATATAAATTCTCTAACCTCCTGGAGGCGGGTATGCCTTGGAGAAGCCAAAATGTTGAGCGGCCATCCCGAACTATAAGGATCTACTGGAGACCTTCACTAAAACTCGAGATTCAGTAAAACGAGTTAATAAGGCAGCGAGACCACGATTACACGATGTTACCCTGAAAGAAAGGTAGGGCTACCATGGAAACCAATAACAGACAATCCCGCATTCCAGGCGAGGGATTGATAACATGGAAACCGAAACGCAATTCAATTATCATCGTTGTGGTTTGTGCACGACTAAGCGGTCGATTGCCAATCTTTAAAAAGGAAGGGAATACCGAGTTTTCCATATTGTCCTTGTGAAGGACAGGGGAAAACCGTTTCTATTAAACGATAAAAATGGCAGCTCCAAGTGAAATAGCACAGGTGCGCACCGGGCATCACTGGCATCCTCCTCGAACAGGGATGCTGCGGCAGGCCTCGTGTCAACTTGGGCGAGATGGCCCAAGTGGTTAGAACGCGAATCTACTGACCGGAAGGTCCGTGGTTTGAACCCGACCTCTGGCTCTCGACTTCCCCTTGGGCAACCTGGCAGTATCCCAGCCCTCGTGCAACCTTCGGGTGGCATGGCAGTTAGGCACTGAAAGGGTGCCACAGCTGAACGAATGCAAAGCTATTCGACTGTCATGAACTGCGACCCTGTCAGTCATGCTAGACAAGTTTGCCACCACCTAGCAGTCATAAAATGATGATTAAATGTTTGAGTTCATTCATTTATCATCACTGTCACCTGTAAGAACCGCGTGCTTATCGTACAGTGGTTGTAGTTGCCACAGTTTTGTTCACCGATGATTCGGGGAGGTGGGCTAGGTAGCTGTGCATTGGAGGCGAGCTGACAGGTTCGTGCGTAAATCAGCACTGTCAGTGGACTGTCACGTGGGAGAACTGGGAAGGGAGCTATGCATTGGAGGCAATAGCTTGGATGCATCAGCGCCAGTGAGGGTACGACTGGGTCATGTCTGACAATGTCTCCAACCATTGATGTGGCCTGTCTCTGAGTCCAGGAAGACGGCAATGACCAGCCCAGCTGAGTTTGCTGGTAATGGCTTTATACTTCGCTGCCAAGTCACTGTTTAGCCGCCTCTGGCTCATTTTCCACTCCTCACGTGGTTGTGCGAAAAGAACCCTTGAAGGAAGTCGGTCGACTGGCATACGCAGCACGTGAACAAGCCTGTGCAACTTATGCGGTGTGATCAGCTCATTTATCGAGGGTGAGTTATTTCTTTCGAATACCATTAAACCGACTCGACAGATGATAATGTGCAAAGACTTGGGGACTTTCAATAACTGTTTCACCCTATAAGTGAAGAAGCCGATATACACTGAAAGGCCGAGAATCATTTCACCCTTATTGGGAATCGTCGGCAGTGTTCATATCACGTCCGTGCACTTCACAGCCGATTAGAAACACATCTATGCAGTGGAATAACACGTGACGTCTGCTGGTGTCATAACTGGGCCCATTGTTTGAACTCCACAATGAGCCCGCCTCGAAATTGTCTTGACATACAAAGGTACAGTAACGGTCTGGTAATCGGGAGGGCATCGCTTCGAGTTCAAAACCATTTTGTTTTGTCATCTTGTTTAGGCTACATGTACCTGGACTTATCGCGTAGACTTGCGCGTTTGAATAAACCCGAGGAAAACTGTGGCAATTGTTTTTTCGTTGTTAACTGGGTGATACTTGCGGTGAATTGCGTATTTTCGGCACACTTGTTGTAAAATGAGAGCTAAAAAAATCCTCGAAGAGGTTCCGTGTGTTTTACGGCTCATCTGAGAGTAATGCCCTCGTAGCCAATAGCCTCTTCTCAGGTGCCGGCCTGAGCGAATTCCGTTCCCTTACTGTGTTTCAACAGGGTAGAACAAATGTGGTAGAAAAACGTGGATGCAACTCCAGGGCCCATGAACTCACCAGATCATAGACTATCGAAAGGTGTTGTTTTCCATGGTGAGTTTGGGATGATATAAAACGGCGTGAATGTGACTACGAAATCTAAACACAGGCTTCCACATGACTTTCCCAATAACGTTCGGGGCGTAGGACTGTCAAATAACATCCTTGGCGTTCTTGTCTCAGTTCTTGGCTAGATCGTGTAAACGAGTTTTGGCGCTATACGCATATTAGGGTGTCTGTACGGGGAAAGTAACAAATCCTATTTCATAAAGGAAACTACTCACAAGGTTGCTGAAAACTCTTCGACAGCACACAACCGGTTTCGCCCTTCTTGGGGCTCATCAGGTAGGCGCAGTCCCCGAGATTCCGTCAACCTTATGATCTACTTGAACCCAAATTGGACTGTTGTCGAGAAATACAGTCAGTTGCAAATCAATTTGGTTATCACGTTACAATCAAGAATATCGAATAGAAATATCGTGCCAACTAAAACATGAGCCGCCTGTGTGCAGCACTTTCAGTTGTAGAATATCATAAACGAGAGATTCAGTTGAGTCTCTCGTGAAAAAACAAGTCCTTTTACTCTTTCAGGGGGATTTGGTAAACAGTCGGTGAATTTATTGCTGGACAATGTTTCGCTTTTGACACCAAGGCTTCGTCAGTTCAAGTAAGTAAGTAAGCAGGTCGACTGGGTTTTAGGACAGTCAGGGAACCAATCCGTGAGATTTCTTGCGACTAACCGACTTGATCAGCGCTGGGAGTTCAGTCTGAATTTCCTGTTTGTTGGTTAGTGGGGATGACTAACATTTACAATAGATCGGTTAGGGGGGAGGAGTTGTCTCCATGTTGAACCCGGATTTTTCGGCCTTGCTTTTTCAACCTAGGACACCTTAATGGAATATTCCTCTTGGATTCGTTCACAGATTTCGTTCACCTGTGTTTGTCGTAGGGTGCCAAAACGATTTGTTCGGGGATGGAGTTGGGGTGGATAACTGGATCTTACCCTACTTGGATTTTGTAATTTTAGACCCAGACGATCTCGCTGATAACTGCACACCGCCTCATGCCATCTCTGCTGATCTAAAACCGCTCTCCACACGTTTGCAAGTTCTAGCCCATCTAGTCTATTTACGCCGGGATGTTGGCGATTTCCACCGCCTCAGCCACTAGTCGCTGTGGTGTGAATCTCAAACCAGGATGTCCGATTAACCACCCCCCATCGCCAAACCAATTTTCCCGGCATCCTTTAATGAACACGGGTGAACGAAATCTTTGAATGATCCCAAGAGGAATATTCCAAAAAGGTGTCCAAGACTGAAAAAACAAGGCCGAAAAATCCGGGTTCAACATGAAGATAGCTCCTCCCCCTAACCAATCTATCGTATATGTTAGTCATCCCCACTGACCAACAAACTGGAACATCAGACAGAACACCCAGAACTGACCAAGTCGGTTAGTCGCAAGAAATCTCACCGATTGGTTCCCTGACTGCCTCAAAACCCAATCAACCTACTTACTTACTCACTTCACCTTAAGAAGCTTTGGTGTCAAAAGCCAAACGTTGCCCAGCAATACATCCACCGATTGTTTATCAAACCTCTCTGAAACGATCACTGCCCAATCGGTCCCAAACATTTTCCAATTGATTGAAGTTCTTTTTCGCTTTTCTTCTTTTTACAATTGAAAATTATGGTCTTGCGGTGGCAAAACAATTTTTTCAGTGTTTTGAGCTACTGACGATGACAAGGTGATCGAAAGAGAGACATTGTTTTAGTCACCTAATGCCCAAAAAGTAAGCTGATTGACCGCCTGGAGGACAGCTGACAGATGAGTTATGGACACAACCACGCCGGATTCCGTAAAAACCGCAGGCAGGTCAAATGAGTGTGCAGCTGACGGACAGGAAAGGAGATCTCCAAAAACTGAACGTCTTTGACTAAGGGGACGATTCTGGGAGTTCGCTGGTGAGACAGTAAACAGACGTGCGCACACGAGGTGAAGCACTGTTTGTTCTAATGCTCGGTGATTTTGGTTTGCCGAACGGGCTAGTAATAATTCGCGCAAACATCTGGCTTAGCACCATCGAAGGGTGCAGAACGAGTCTCATTTCAGTGTCATTTAAGAAAACTGACGGGAGTGGCCTAGTGGGTCACAGGAGTTGGCCCTTATAACATTGGCTCGGAAAGCACAGATACTTCATCGCTCAAACACCGGTCAGGTGGCCCATTAATACCGTGCGCTGAATTTTGACAGATCAACCGAATTTGCGGTTAACAGATACTGTGTGGAACGTCTAGTTTCGAGAACTTCTCTCTTATCCTCTGTTACAAGTGGATCCAGAAAAGAAGGTAAAAATACATAGAACACAACAGCCGTTCACCATAACTCACTCGTTCGTCTTCTAATGTGGCAGCTTCTACCTCGGCAGTCATGCAAGGATTTTGCAAAAAACGATGATTCTGTTCCGAAAGCAACATGTGACCAAGGAAGGCAGATTTGCGTGCGTGAGTGAGTCGGGGGATTTTGCGTTGTTTCCCACCCCAAGTAGCACCTGGCGTGCATTTCCACGGGATAAAACGTCCTAAGCACAAACGAGTAAGCTGCATCTCGAAAACACTCAGTAGTGGACTAGAACATCTGAAAGGAAAGTGAGAAACTATGGTGCTAGCAAACACTGCTACCATACTTGGCAGTTGGATTGCAAACGTTTCATCGCCAATCGAGGTGACATCGTCAGTGCAGGGTTGAGTGGGTCTCAACAACAAACAGAACAAACAGCGCACCCGAGCTACCTACATTCCACAAAATTGCTAACTGCTACCATACAAAAACTGAGTAAATTACATGATTTTGACTAACGTATGCACAGAATTGGTGAATTCTTGCACAGGGAATACAGAGACCCGTGAGAGAGTTTCAACCACAAGCCTACGCATCCCACATTCATTCGAGCGATCTGGATAGAAACTGACAACACGAGCGCCACTGACATAGATTAGCAGCCATATCTTGCAGCGTCTCCAATCAGGCGCAGCGGGGATTACGTGGTCTCCATCCTGGAAGGCGAGGCGCACCGACAACACCTATACTTTGTGTGGTCTCCTTCACACTCTCCGCCAGGTCAAAGGTTGGCCATCTCTTTGCTTCTGTCACTCTGAATTAGGCACTCTCTTCGGCATGCGCAATACATGGCCTAACCATAGCAGTTACCTGGATGAGACGCCGCCTTTTCCGAAGGATGAGTTAGAATAGGTCAGTCAGCCTAAAGCTCGCATAGTCCGATCCCCCAAAAGTTAGCGTGACGGCCTGCGAATTATCCCATACAAGCAAAACCTACAAAAAGCCAATGTGGATCCAAAACGTAAATGTTATCAGCAGCATCAAGAGCAAGAATTCTATGCCTTGGTCCTTACGTTATCGGGTCAGCCCCTTGAAACCCAGCAGACCGGGATATTGAGTCAGAGGCTAGAGACAGGATCTCCGAAAAAGTCTCAAGATAAGGTAACTCAAATGAAAACTTTTCCGGCCTGGCTAACCGTAAAGCATCAGTTGTCCGCGCAGTTTTTTGTACAGTTCCCTCTTTAGTTACAGTAGCTATGATGTTCTAGGTGTTCTTCCACAACAGACTAAGAGCTCAATTGATTTCATGAACGCGCATTTAAGTAGGTTCCAGAGACTGAATTGGGTGGTCCTCTTGGGTTTGATACGAGGCACGGACAACGGACAGCACCTGCTGCTGGTGTGCCAGTTCATTTGAAGTACCAATTTCCGATAGAGGGGATATCGTTTGATCACGCGATGCCCACCAACCAACTGGTCCCAACCCAACTAGACCAAATTACCATTAGTTACCGGTGGTGCAAATCATTCACTGCCTGTCACATCTGATTTACCTGTTGGAACTCTGAATACACACTTATCTGCTGTTGCTTCCAGTGGACTTCACAGACTTGCGCAGAACGCGCACTACACGATCGGCCATTGAAAACCTCACGTACCCAGAAATCAAGTTCCTCGTATCAAGATAAAGAACAGTCACCTTGCCGAGGTGGTCAGGCTTGAGTGCTGCAATAATCCAGAGGGCTACATTGGTTGGAACTCCGTTCATAAGAGTGCAAGGAAGACCAAAAGAGAGCAGTTAGACGAACAGCAGTGAGCCACTGTACTAAGGAAAGGCGTACTAAGAGGCAGTCTCAAGGTAGCCTCATCAACTTCTGTGATGAGAGTGTGAAGGTGTAAAAAAATTTCCCTTATGCGACCAGTATAAATATGCTTGTGAGATTAGCGGCGCTGCATTCAAAGGAAGAACGGATCAGAAAAGGTCACCACCGACTTTCCACTAATTTTAAGGCGAAGTTCTTCTTGAGGGGAATGAGGAGGTTCCACGAATATCCCGAATCACTGCTCCCCATTCACCAGCAAGAAGTATAGGGAGTGGCACTGGAAGGTATGGAATGCAAGTTACATTAGCTCTGATGATAGTGCGAAGTGAACGCGCGAATCTCGAAGGTACTGCTTTGCTACACTGCGCTATATATGGTATCAAAAGGGCATATCTATGGGACTCAAAAGACGCGTACATTAGATTTCAGTGTGCTAGAGTTTGACACTTCGAGTGGAAGATCTGAAACATCTTCAGGTTTCTGACCAATAACTTCTCCGAACTATATCTGGAATCGACCAGAATCAGTGAATTCGGAATTAAGTGATCAGAAAATGAGTGTTCCGTGAAGCAGGCGGTACTTCATTCACGGAATGCATCCAGGATTGCAAGCTAAGGTGGCTTGGTCAGCTTACGTATGCTGAGTAAACACATATAGTCGGGAGTGTTGTTTTCCGTGCCTAACTTGGAGTGGCATAAACTTAGAGGTGGATGGAATCTGAAATGACAGACTTTGGACGCAGATAGTATTGTACGCCTTCCGGAGTGAGGACTCATCACCGATAGCATGACATCAGTATTCCACACCGATGCTCCGTTGCCGTGAATACGTGGCTCCCAATGTGCCTGGTTGCGGACCATGCAAGATATGGCTGCTAATCGATGTTCCTGTTGTCAGTTTTTATCTAGATTGCCTCAATGAGTATCTGGACGTGCAGGTACATTGGAATAATTGTGGTAGGTCAGCCCTTGATCACTCATCCTGTCCCAATTTTCATCTTTTCAGCCCAAGGCCGTATTGACGGTATTGACATACTAGAGTTCTCAGCTTGCGTTGCAATCAATGATGATGATCGGCAGCAAGGACCGAGCACGACATCATCCACTATCCATTCCCTGTTTGATCCCGTAGATCATCTTCAGACCAAGCAGTTCAACGCCACTCTCAAGTGTCGATAGCCAGGTCTTCAATTGTCATTCAATGCGAAAATCTAATCCTGAGAAGGACAGTGGTGTCAGACAAACTTGCATCATCATACTGACTATCAAAAAATCACATCGGTGTTGAGATTAAGGGTTAACCACCATAGAACAAAACAATATATCTGGTTGAGCTTTAAAGTGAAAAAAGACAAGAGTGGATAAGGAAGAGACCTGGTTTTTGCGTCCTGTTGAACGGTGTAACCGTGTCGGTCCTTGGCCTCTTGCTCCGCCCAGTATGGTATTTCAAAAGGCACGGTAACTTCTTCTTCTTCATCATCATCATTGACAGCATGACACCAGTGATCAACACCGATGCTTATGCCGTACAACCATGATTTATTTGAAAGCCCTATTGTGAACAAAAGAATAAAGGTGGACAGGGAAGGGACTTAGTGTTAGCTTACTACAATCATTCCGAGGTGCCTATACCTCCAAACACTCATTCAGGCAATCTGGATAGAAACTGACAACAAGATCACCATTGACATCGGTTGGCAGCCATATCTTGAAGCGTCTCCAACCAGGCGCAGTGAGGATCACGCGGTCCCCATGCTGGAAGGCGAGTAGCACCGACAGAACTCAAACGTGTCGTGATTTCTTCCATATCCCTCTGCCAGGTCAAGGGTTGGCCACCTCTCTGTTTACGCCACTCCGAGTTGGGCATGGAAAACAGCACTCTCTTCGACAAACGGTGGTTAGGCATGCGCAACACACGTCCCAACCAACGCAGCTTATGGTCCTGCATACATTTCTCAATGGGAGTCCCCGTTGCACAACCAAAAACTCGCTTTCTAATTGCCTAGTTGCGGATTCGCTGACACCAACCCACACGAGCTATGATTCTGAGACAACGATTGTCGAACACCTGAAGACGTCTCAGTTCCACTGCTGGAACAGACCAAGTCTCAGTCATACAAGAAAACAGCCCGCACTGTAGCTTGATACACACGTCCCTTGAAATTCAAAGTTACATCACTCTGACGCCATAGCAAACGAACCCGAGCCTTGCAGACTCGTGCACTGACCTCATCTGTCGCACTACAATCAGAACTAATACAACTTTCAAGATACGTAAAAATCTCCACAACTTCCAGTGCCTCTCCCTGGATTGTAAGTGTCGTGTTCAGTGACTGCACGTCCACGAGCATGACCTTAAACTTCGTAGGTGCAAAGTGCATACCAAATGACGGGATGACTCTGGTCAGTTCATCCAAGAATACTTACGCCTTCTTCCCCATTTCGAAGATGAGAACGATGTCGTCTGCATACTCCAGATCGACAAGGTTTTCGTCAGAGGTTATTCGAACGCCGGGATTTTGGAGACCTTCCAGCGTTCGCCTCATCATCCCATAGATCACGAAGTTAAATAACAATGGAGAGAGTTGGCACCCTTGACGGGCACCCCTTTTTGTACGGAAGCTGTTGGAGAGCTCTCCGTATACTCTCACGCGTTCGGAAGTCTGGGGACGCAGAGTTTAATATGTTGACGAACGTCCGGGGCATTGCTTGGTGGACAAGCGTGTCAATAAGAACAGACCGATCAACTGAGTCGAATGCGCCTTGGAAATCCAGGGATACTATAATTGTGGGTCACTTATATGTATGGCGTTGTTCTAGCACCTGACGAAATGAAGAATTGGTCAACACAACCCCTATCAGGCCAGAATCCCGCTTGCTGCTCTCGAGTCAATGTTTCCCGAGCTATCGTAAGGCGACGAAGCACAAGTGACGCCAAAAGTCTTGTTACGACCGCGGTCAAGCTAATCCCCCTGTGGTTGGCACGCTCACTACGAGCCCCATTTTTGAAAATGGGCACTATCGCCGACTCTTTGCAGTTGGCTGGGACAGACTCCTTTCCCAAATGTAAGCAAACAGATCAAACAAGCGCTAGGTGAGGACTCCACCTCAATCTTTGAACAATGCGGGTGGGAGGTAATCCGGACCAGAGGCTTGCTGGCGCTTGAGAGAACACATGCAGTCGTAAACCTCCGAGGCCGAAGGTGGTTCCACGTTCACCGTCCAGGGTTCTACTTCGCCTGTGGGCTCCAGATGAGTGCCAGCTGTTGCCCACGACAGATATTGTTCGAAGTATTCAGCCCACCGGTCGAGGCGTTCTTTTTTATTCGAGATTGTCAATCCATTCCGATCCTTGATGGTTGCGCTCACAGATGGTTTCCAAAGACCGGTAGCACGGATCAATGAAATAATCTCCGGGCATTACCTGCTTTCTGGGCCTCTTCCACTTCTTTGACTTTCTGTGCCCAGCATACTTCACGGTCGGATCGCAAGCTCACTTTCACTTGATGTCTGATAATTCGTCGAACCCGGTTATGTTCGGGACCGGCTGGGATATTTCTCCGAGATTTAACCAGTGCCACCGTTCGGTCTGACATCCGGTGCTTGAGTGCGCCTGGTGGTGCCATACCATAGGCAAAGTTCCCAGCACTATGCAACGAGGTGGCAATCTCGTCCCAGTATGAGTTCGCATCTGGTGGTGGAGCCTTTGGAAGAGACTCTAGAAGATGATTCTGGTAAGTTCGTCTAACATCCGGATCTGCCAGTCTTTCAGTTGCCATGCGATTTGTCCACACCTTACTCGGCCGTGAAAAACGTAGAGAGAAGCGATTCCGGACGAGCGCGTGGTCGGAATCAACAAATGTGTTCCAAAACGACCGGCAGTCAGTTATTGATCCATGCCATCGGTAACCGATGGCAATGTGATCAATTTGAGTTTGTGGCCAGCATGCCATTCGAGGACACTATGTGGCCAGACGACTTCGACCTCCTAACTGAGTCTCAGATACGCAAAGCCTGCCCACTTGTGCAGTCATATCTCCGGCAACCACCACGATATCTGAGCTTTCAGCTCGCCGCAACAAAGCATGCAGGGTGTCGTAAAATCTGTCTTTGACGGCGTCGGAGCTACATTCAGTTGGGGGCGTAAACAGACACGACAAAAAGAGAGCGATCAGCTTCCCGCTTGTGAGACCCCTTCACAGACGTTGCAAGACGAACCGCGCAAAGGCGACTACCAAGAGGTATCCGGTGAAGCAAGGATACTTCGGCCGGTGACTCAGGACGATGCCAACCCCTGCACATCACGCCGCAGCAGCCTCTGGATCACTAGAGGTGTGTAGCCGGAAGCGAGTGAAGACTGACGGGGCGATTAGCTCAACCACTGTGCTTGCATCTTGAACACAGCACACATCAGTGCCAAACGAGTTCAGTGTGAGAGCAAGAGCAGCTTGTTGTCCTGCTTGCTTCAGAGTCCAGACATTGAAGGCAGCTAGATAGACTGGGTGTTGAGGCTTGAAGGTTGATTTCGAGATACCTGAGGATGCCGGCGCCAGGCGACGAGCAGATGTTGCACGCAAAACCGATGTAAGACGAACGGGGTCATCAGTCCCAAGTGCTGGGCCTACAAGGATAGTTATTAATGGAGTGGGGACAGGAGGGAGAAAAATTATGTGAAAGAGAGAGGGAGGCGTCAGCAGTAGACTGTTTTCGTTTAGCCAACCTGCTGTATGCAGTGGATAAGGCTGATGGCACCACGCGACGCCCGATGTGGCATGAGAGTATTGTTAGTCGTGAATGTCATGGTTGTAGGAGGGCTGGGATAATGCCAGGGCGGCCACACCTAGACGGGAGGACGATTAGGGTCCTCAACCAAAGCCTTTGGCTCAAGAGCCTAACGGCAAGGCAGCGGTGTTTGGCGGGAAATGAAAATGCATTACCATTTCTACGGAACAAGTCGCCACATGTTCCAATCCCCAACCTGTTCGTCAGACCTCTAACCATTGACCAACTTGGTATGAGAGACTGAGTGTCGCGGGGACACTCTCCAGTATAGCTCAGTGAGTCACTGAAGTGGGCAAACCGTCATACCACGGTAAGGTCCAGTCTCTTCGTGACGGTGCGTGGAAGGACGCGCACTTATAGCCAGTTCTCTTAAATACTGTTTCATTTTTGGTATTACATAAACCCCGCTAGCCACTCATATAAGAGTACGGGATTTTGTACGTTCACTTTACTGCCTGGAACTCCACAAAACAATCATCAGGACCATGGAGTCGTACTTTCAGTAACCCATCATGTTATCCGAGGCCTACAAAATCGACAGTCGCATCAATGCAAAGATAACGCCGATACGGTTCTGACTTTCAAGGCGGACGGACTTTTTGACATTCGTGACGGCTTTTCAGACAATCCTTTCCGGAGACAAAGGAAGCTTATTACTACCACATTTATAGGGTGATATCGAAATGCTTCATAAAGCCACGCGATAATCTTCGTGAGGAAGCGAGGAGCGTCGAGCTATAGAAGCAGGATCCAGATTGGCTAACATTCTGGCCAATCAAGGCACGCCTCCCTTTTGTCCATAGCCCGCCCGTGTCATCCGTCCAATTGACGTGATGTTCGATTATTAGGAGCGGCTGGCCTCCGGACACTGAGACTAGCCTGCTACAATCATTTCGAGGTGCCTACACTCCCACACGCTCAACCAATCTCAATAGAAACTCACGGCATAAGGAACACTGAGGTTTCACGGACATCGAATATGCGGACTATATTCATTCCCTCGATTCAGGTCCTTCAAATAAAAAAATTAGTAACCTAAATAACTGTGCCGCACTGTTTGGCATTTGCTTCACATCTTCAAAGTCTAACGTGCTACTACGACACCTCAACCAATCGACGTGGGAGACAAATTTATTTACCTGGATAGTTGTACAATTTCCGGTGGATTGGATGGAGGTGAAATCACTTCTCGTATCGGGAAGGACAGATAAGCTTTGCTGACCTCTGACACCTATGGCTCCGATGTGTTATCAGTTTGCCTGTCAAGGGCATAGTTCGCACCGCGGTGGTGCGAACCATACCACTTTATACATCAGAGACGTGGCCTCTATGCACAAAGGACATGAAAACGGTGTCAGCGTTTGACCATCGGTGTCTCCGAAGCATTGGTTTGGTCCGGTGTTACCATCGAATTAGTAATGCCGGGGTACGCCAGATGGTCCTAGTAAGAAGGAACTCTCCCTTGAGAGATGAATTACTCATGCTTCATAGTTTGCGTTGGTTAGGACATGTACTCTGCATTCCAGAAGACTGTCTGCCTCACAGGGTTATTTTCGCTTTGCTCTGTGCTAGTGGAAGCAACCGAGAGGTGGATAGTGTGCGTCGAGGCAACGAAGTATGGAAACAGTAACCAGTACACTGGGTCGGGCTGACAACTGCCGCCCCCCCCCTAGACAGGGACATCTGGTTAATGACACTGACAAAAAGGCCTGACCGCGCAATCAGTGGCGCTCTTGCATCAGAGCTATGGCCTTGAATGAGTAGATACCCTGATGCCGAACTCCCTGGACGTGTCATCTCCTCCAAGGCTTGCCTGTAAGTTCCACACTCTCTCACTTTCCGGCGATCGAAACTGTGGTAGCCGGAAACAATGTGTCTATGATACACGGTTTATAGCCGATAAGTCGATTAAAATGATTGACGGACATTCAGATCGGTTAGCCACCATATCATCCAGTGTCTCTCGCCAAGCGCTGAGATTTTCACGTGGACATCAATCCGGTAGACGGACCACACAAGCAAAACCCACAGCTGAGCTCGGAATAGCCGTGGTTAATGCGCGAACTTACTAACCCGAAAGCTCGTGATTCGAATCCAAGCTCTGCCTTTTGACTGCTCTTTTTAAGGTTGGGGCAACCTGGCCCTAGTGCTTCATCCGAGTGGCATATCAACTGGGCACCGAGAGTTTGCTAGTTGAACAACCGTTTCTGGGTTTCGAAGGTTCATTCGAGTCAGTTAACCTATCTACTCTTCATAACGCATTCTCTCAGCAAAGATTACCCCAGAAGTTGACACCATGGGTATCCCGAATTAGCAAACGTGACCCGGACCTTGGAGCACGTGCATTGGCCTCATCCATCAAACTGAATTCCGAACTAATAGAACTTACAAGACAAATAAAATGCTTTCTAACATCCAGTGCCTCTCCTCGGATTGCAAGTGGCGTGTTCAGTGACAGCAGGTCCAGAAATATGACATTACACTTTTTGGCTGCCTTCACAGTGTGGCTCTCATCTCTTGACATACCGGATAAGCATATTTGTCGTCAATACTAAGAGAAGGGCATCGCCTCCAACGCATGACGCTTTACCTTATTCTCTCTATTCTTGGTGAACGAAGCCTTAGAAGCTAGGACCATCGTGCACAGTTTGAGTTAAAAAACCGAACTGAGCCTCTTTGAGGACAAGAACGATAGTGTCTGCACATTCCAAATCGACAAGGTCTTTGTCAGTTGGTATATAAACAGCAGGGTTTTGAAGACTTTCCAGCGTTCAGTTCATTTTATCGTCTATCACGAAATTAAATGGGAATGGAAAGAATGGGCTCCTTCGGACACCACTTTGTGTGCGCAAGCTTCTGGAGGGTTTCTGCGAACTCTCACATGACTAAGAGACAGAATAAAGAGGCCGTATTGTACGCACACACCTTCCATGTTAGGACTTGATGAGCAAGCGTGTTAAGAACAGCTCGTTCAGCCGTATCCGACACCCCTTCAAAACCTGATAATGATTACGTAACTCTAATATCCTTCCGGTGTTTGGGTACCATGCAACTGAGGGAAGTACGAAAACTGGTCATTCAGCCGTAGAACCCTTTCGGCGTCTAGCTGCCATGCCAACGGAAGGAGGCATGAGGAATGGGACACTACCAGGTTGCCCGAGCCTAGACATTAGAATTCGAGATGCAGAGGCCGGACGTGAACCATGCGAATCCCGGTCCCTAAGCTAGCGCCTTAAACACTGAAATATCTCGAATCCCAACTGATGTATCAACAGCTGGCTAAAAGCCTCTGGAATCGGGTACTTCGAGCTATGTTATCTACGTTGTCGAAAGTCTGCAAACAGAAGTAACTGGAGACAGAAATCAACCAGAGATCCAATCTCGCAAGTAAACGTGTTCTTTCAAAGGTGTTCACAGGTGGTATTTAAAGCAACTCGCCAGAAACCATATGTGCATGTGAAACAAATATTACAACCGTTCTCTCAACAACTGAGAAAGCGATGCAAAATGTTGGATCACGAGATGATACGCGAGTAGATTACGTAATTACTCAGAATGCACAGAAAAAGAACCGGAGGAATCAATCAAAATTTACAACGTACATGTCAAGTACAGATGATTGGACTCGTGGAATTTCGGCCTCCGGTTTTAGTACCTGATGAACGTCACAAAGTGCTTGTCGTAGTGATTTCTTTGGAGATAGTGTTGTCACTTTGTATGTTGGAGCAGTGTGTACCATCACATAATTGTCAGTAAGCTGAAGTAAGTCCACCCATTAAGGGAAAACCAGTTCCCCTCATAAGTCAGATTGCAGGGAAAAACCAATTATATGCAACCGACATGCTGAGGTTGGCTTTGAGCTACGAACATCCTAGTAAGTAAGTTTGCGCGTCAACCACTGAGCTATTTTGAGCTCAAAACAACCAAGAATATAAAATTTGTGGGTCGGTTACAAGTGCGGCGTTGTCCCAGCACATGGCGGAGTGTAAAGTTGTGATCAACGCAACCCCTACCAGGCGGAATCTTGCTTGCTGCTCTCAGGCCACCATTTAGTGGGAAAATAATGCTAAGAATTTTGTAATGACTGAGGGCAATGTGGTCCCACTGTGACTAACCCACTAATGACGAGTCTCTCTTCTGGAAATGGGCAATATCACCGATTGTCCCTAGTTATCTGGACAGACTCCTTTTCTTAAATGCAGTCGAAAGCGATGGCTGATGAATTCATCCTCATCTTTCAAAAATGCCAGTGTGAAAGCATCCGGACCAGGAGAGCGGTGGCGCTTGAGAGAATATATGAATTCACAAACCTTTGAGGCCGTAGGATGTTCGTCGATTCCAGATTCCAGGGGTTCCAGGCTTGCCGTCCAGAGTTCTACATCAGTTGTAGGACGCTGGCGGCCACAAGGCTCTAACAACTGAGTCATCTTGAACCCACACCCGGAGGATACGGAAGTGTAAGAACCTGGAACAGATCCAGAAAGCCGGAGATTCCAGGAGTTTATTTCTACTGATGCCTGCGACCCACACCAGGAAATGACCTCCGGGCGAAACCATAAAGGATCACACTGGCGCGGCCATCTTAAATAAAGGAGCACTTTGGGCAACAATTCTCGTGGCCACCAGCTGCTACTCACTAGCGTCCTACAAATGAAGTAGAACTCTGGACGCTAAATCTGAAACCCCCGGAATCTGGAATCGGTGAACGGAGGTTTGCGAATGCATATGTTCTCCTTGGCTGTTAGTCGCTGTTAGTCCGGATGACCCCACTTCCACATTTTCCAAAGTTGAGGATAAAGCCACCAGACAGCTTTTCGCCCGCGTTTGTTTTCGAAGGTCTACCGCTCCTAATAACCGAACATTACATCACTTGGACGAATGTCGCTTGCGGGGTACGGACAAAACAAAGGCGTGCCCTGATTGGTCAGAATTTCAACCAATCTAGTTCTAGCGTCTATAGCCCGATGCTTCTTGTCCCTTCGAAGATGGTAGCGTGATCTTGTGAAACATTCTATGAATACCATATAAATATGGTTGTATATAATCTTCCTTAGCTTCCATACAGGGCTGTCTGAGGTTAACGCGACTTTTGATACACCACAATGGGCGGAGCAGGAAGCTGAGGACCGACAAACTTACAGAAAGACACGACAATTTCGGAAAGGAAGACTGTCCAAGTCATAAATGAGGTATTTATTGTGCCAGTAAATTGTGTTAGAGGAAACAGGGAGAAATTCTTCCTGAGTCTGTGGCCATAGCTACAGCCGAGAACACTGAATCATTGTGTACCGGTGAATCCCATATCCTCATTGTTGATGATCTCTTTCTCACATATGCACTGCTCAGCAGATAATTCAGCGCCTCAGATACCTGCGTGTGATGTGCATAACCTTCTTGTTGAAAATACAGACGCCTTTTTGTTGGAATACGCCATAGAGCGCAACGATACTGACGGAACTTAAAGTCACCATTTCCCTTAGTCATGACAACAGTAAGTGTTGTCCTTTATCTTGGATACTTGTAGTAACTGGTAGGCTCATAACTATACGTGCCGCTAAGTATGAGGCCTCAAATATGAATGATAGACTAATCCGATGGCCAACTATAGCCACTGATCATCATAACCGTGTGCATCATCGCTTGGCCATGCGCGCGCTGGAAAATTATAAAACCACCATTGATGAAATGTCTTGTTAACCAAATGTCTTGGTACAACCATAAAGGGTGGCCGCTGCATTTTGTTTTTCGTCAGCAAATTTCACCTGGCAGTAGACCTGAAATGAAAAAATGTATGCTCAGTTTAATCTCGTTTATAATTTGGACAAAATTGTTCGGACAAACTGCTGTTATAAAGACAAACTTACTGGTTGGTCAGTTGGTCCCATCTTCGATAATGAAGGACCCGTGCGTATACCGATGCTGCGGTGTCGGATATATTAACTGTACGCGTTAATGTACGCACCGAAGTTAAAACTGAAGAGGAAGGATTACAAGGAAATCGTCAAATCAACTGGCATAGAAGTGGTCCAAAAATTCAAGGAACTCATGTAGCCATGTATTTACCCATGTAGGGAAGAAAGCCCTTCGCCGCGGAGTACCTTATTAGAAAACGCCAACTACAAAGTTGCAAGCCATGGGACAGGAAAACCAGCCTGTCATTTGCACGTTGTTTTTAAAAACTTAATATTCATTTCCTTCTTGAACATTTTGTCTTGAACGCTCCTGGATATTCATTGACTCTCCAGCAATTGTAAGCGGAAACTTCAAAGCAGTTCCACAAAATCCGTAAAAAATCCCACTTTCCATTAGATCAAGACGGAGTTACGAGAAGACGCAACCTACTCGCATGTCTCATCAGTAGTATCCACCGTTACACACCTTCCCTCTTTAAAGGTCGATTTTCATGCCACCGATTTTCATTTGGCCACCAGCCAATCCTTGATTGTTCGGTTATTGCGTTTAGTGTGAGCGTCTGTTTACGTCCTTAATCGTCTGATGCTCAGTTACTGAAAGCAACCTCCAAACTCTTCGCTCTTGAAGCGCCGATTTCTGAGATAGGAGTGGATTCCATGGGAGGGTTTACCCCTGTTGTATCCCTTTTCATCAGTTGGCACTGCTTACAGGGCACCACATAATTCATCATGTCACTTCACATCCCGGGCCAGGGGCCCTCTGCTGAGGTAAGTCCTACGTCTTAGTGCACCCTGTGTGTGCCATCTCCTGGCATTCGACGATCAGCCTCCTCCTCGAAACGCAAGGTCTTACGAGCAGCACAACATTAGAACCGATGTCGTTGCAGGAAACTAGGCTAGCCTCACTCAAACTCAGACTATCGAACTGACTCTGGAACGTTTCTGATTCCTTATCCCCGTCTCCGTTCTCAATAATCCTCCCATCCAACGAGACGGCTGCAGCCTTTCGTAACACATAATCCTGCCGTTGAAGTTGCATCAGTCTTCTGTGATCTCGTGCGACGACGAGGCTATTGGCACCAATCATGCTTCTAGAGGATTATTCTTTAGCCTGTGTTCTTGGAAGCCCATCAGCAAGGTGATTTTTCTTCCCTGGTTCATGCCGCACAGTAAAGTCGTACTCTTGCAACCGGAGGGCCCAGCGCGCGAGATTTCCGCGAGGATATCTGGTGGTCTTGATCCACTCCCGGGGCTTGTGACCGGTCTCGACATGAAATCCTCCTCCAGGCAGACATGACCTCCACTTAACCACGGCCCAGACGATCGCGAAACATTCTATCTCGACAGTGAAGTGCTTCTGCTCAGAGTTAAGCAGGACATGGCTGGCATATTCGACGACTCCATGCCTCTGCTTTAGCACAGCGCCAACACCGCGGTCGCTAGCGTCCGTTGCAATAGTAAGCATCTCTCCCACCTTCGGTAGTTTGAGGGTTGGTTGATGATCCAGCCCCTGTGGTTTGAAACGTTTGAAGACCTCACGAGGTTCCCTGGTTCATTCGAAATTCCTATTTGCCCCAGCAATTCGTACAGTGGAGCGGAAATCGTGCTTAAATCCTGGACAAACTAGCTGTAGTATGCTGCTAGTCCAAAAACACTGCCGTAGGGATAGCTTCAAATTGGAAAGAGAAGAGTCCTTGATCCTTCACAGTTTTTCTGGCAGTGAGCTCACTTCTCCGTGACCCAATTTATGCCCAAGCGGTGTCATGGAACTCCGAGCGAGCTGCGTCTTGGTTTCATTTATCCGCAGGCCAGCCTACCGGATCCGCTTTAATGCAGCCTTCAAGTGAACTGCGTGCGCTGTTTCCGAATTGCTTTACACAACGACATCGCCTCCATACACTGCAGCATTCTGTGGTCCCTTCGTTAGACAAAGCATCAAGCGCCGGAATGTAAATGGTGCCCACGACAAGAACCGGCACACTTCTTAAGTGATAATGAGTGTCCACAACCATGAACGCCGTTAACTCCCGGTGGTCTGCCTGGATAGATATTTACCAGTATTGGGAACGCTGGTTGGACACCATGAAATATTAAGAATCGAAAATCTCTGCAACCGAAGGAACAGCTACAACCCGATTTGGAATCAGTTCATTCAAACTTCGGAAATCCAAGCAAAACCGGTATCTTCCGTTCGCCTATCTTACAAGCACAACTGGGGAGTTGTATGCACTGTTAGCATCCTCATTTATGCCATTCTTCAACATCTCTTGAACTAGTTTATGGACCTCATCCCGTAAATGAAGCAGCAGCGGACGGAGTGCGTAAGGTCAGAAGCATTCGGATAAAAGCGGAATTTCGCGTTCAAACCACGAGCACAAGCCAAACGGATCCTCATTACCTGTGGAAAGTTCGGAATATTCATGGACCACGGATTGTACTGATCGCACGTTACAGGACGAATGCTTTCGGGCGTGCAGCTCGTTTACGACAGTGCTTGAGTAACCTTCAAGCTTGAGTGTACCATAATTTATCACTAGTTTTCCCTGCTTCAGGTCGACCATGGATTCTGTGATCTCGGGAAAATCTGCTTCCAAGATTATCTGCTCAATATCTGGACTGATCAGGAACTCGTGCTGCAGGTACCTGTCGCTTAGGCGTTTTGAGTGAATTGACAATCCGTCAATTTTCAGTTGGTAGTGAGGTGATTTAAGATTACCCGGCTCAGAATGCGCTGCGTCACGGTAAGCTTCCGTGCGACATTTGGTCTTGTAGATTGGCGTGACAATCACTTCCTTCCAAGCATAAGGAAGGTTGCGTTCGTCAACCGACTGACGAAATTCTAATCCAGTGTGCGCGATGTTTCCTTTATAATCCTTGAATGGGCCTTGTTTGACCCCAATGCGCTGAGGGGGTTTGTCTTGTACAACAGTTGACGTATGTCCTCTTCCGTGATGGCCACATTGTTTATAAGCCGTTTGTATTTAGGTATTGACAAGGGTGGATATGACGAGGTCGCTGGTGCAGAATACAGGTCTGCGTAGTGTTCTCTGTAAACTTCGGACACCGCTAGTACGTCGATCATTGATCCCCCGTTTCTGTCTCTCAAGGAAAAAGTGATTGGCTTATTCTCAGGTGGTGTCTCATTTAATTAAAAGACACATTTCTGTTTTTACAGGTGAGACATAGTATCTTGGCTTGTTTTGTATGCTCCATTGGCAAATTTCTGACCTACAGCGGATTCGCATTGTACAAAATGCCAGCTCGTCCTCTGTGTCGCCTGCAATTTTCCCTTGGAAATATTGTTGCAACCTCTTTTCGAAATGAAGTCAAATCCATTTAGGTAGGTTTTATTGCCTACGACCGCGCGCTGGGATTTTGGAGATAAACATCACGTCACTCTCATCGCTTTCTAGAACGATGGTCATTTAGGACTCTTCCTCTGCATCTGGCCTTAGTTTAATTTACTCATGGAAGCTATTTATTTCTGGGATCACTACACGGCATAAATTCTTATTCTACGTTGGAGGTTTCGGCTTTCTAGCACGGAGGATAATGAAATCAAACGTCACTACACAGTGGTCACTATATCCCAGCGAAGTTTTAATCAAAAATAGATCAACGAAGTACTTTAGTAAATGATGACCAAATAAAGCAAGGATGGTAGTTTGCCTGTGCTGTGTGTGGTGGTTGCGATGAAATTTTGATTTCAAGCGTTCTGTTGAACGACTTTGGTCAACGCCGATGTCCACTCGACATGATGGCTTAAAGTTCCACGCAGGGGGTCTTAGAAGAAGTAAAATCATGCACCAGCATGAGATGCATGAAGTGGTATTCGGAGGGAAGTTGCTCAAGGTTTTGTATGAGGAAATGGTCATATTCCGGTGAAAAGCAACTGTAGATCACGCCGAAACAGAAGTATTTGCCCAACGCTGCAGGATTTGATTTCACAGTTCAAGAGAGGATAATAGGGATAGAAGGGGCATGTAAGTATAATGCGAACCCATCTGCCCTCCCGCGTTTGGAACCAGCTTAGAAAATGAAGCAGTAGTCTTTCGAGATATCCGTGTCCGAGAAGTGTGGTGTGTGACAGGATGTGCGGTTATAGATGACTCTTTAAGGCAGACTGACCGTGCAATACAAAAATTTTGTTTAAAAGACAGCCAGTTTGTGGATGAACACTTCAAGATTATTTCTGACGCTCTCGAAAGTGGGGAACCGATGGGTGCGCTATCAGAGAGGTCAGCAGGTTGCACACCTGTATGCCCGGTTTAAGTTCAGGTCTTCGTGGCTAAAAATTTTGATTGCTGTTACTTGTGTAACGGTGATACTACTGATGAGGAAGCATGCGAGTTGTATGTGTTGTTCTTGGAAATTCGCTTTGTGTCTCTTGAAAAATGGAGATCTGTTGCGGAATTTGTGGAGTCGCTTTTTAGCTTTCGCTTGGATTTGAGCAACAGTCAATGAATATCCATGGAAATTCAGGAAGACGCGTTCAAGAAAAGATGAAAGTTCAATATCTGTAAATGAGATGCATATGAGAATTTTGATTACCTGTCATATAATCTGTAACTGGTCAGTTTGCATTTTCTAATAAATAAATCCGCGGCAAAGGCCTTCTTCCTTTCATTTGGTGCCGCGACCAGGATAGAGATGAAGATTCCTTGGCCACAACCCTTTGAGGATGGAGAAGTTCGGACCTTCCCGGAGGACTTTGAGGAGGTTGCAGAAGCTGTCGGACCGGAGACCGACCGAGGTAAGCTGGTGGCGCTGAAAACCCACCTCAGGGGCCGGGCGAATGCGGCCCTGGATGCGGCCAGGAGAGACCCCTGGAAGATGGATTGGGCCGCCGCGAAGGAAATCCTTGCAGTAGAGTGTGACACGCCGGCCGATTGCCAGGAGGCTGTGAAGCGGTTCAAGACGGCCAGGATGGATCCGGTCCGACCATGTTCTTTGCCGGCCTACAGTAGTCGTTGTATCAAGTTTTGCAGGGAGTGGATGGAGGGTCGCGCCATCAGTTGCTTTCCAACCAGTTCGTCGACGGTGTGCAGCCTGCGCTTGGTGCCCAATTGCGTTTAGCGCGAGCAACTGGCCAGTTGCGTGTAAAGGAGCTGGTGCGTCTGGCCCGGAAACTGCCCGAAGCACCACTGACCACGTTTCAGTCGCAGGAGAAGAAGGATGGTTCACCAGTGGAGGAACTGCTGACCAGAGTGGACCAACTCATCGAACAGCTTGCAGCCGTGAAGACGGGTTTGCGGAGGCACCCTCGAACGAGCCGGTGCTATGTGTGTGGTAAGCCTGGCCACTGGAAGAATCAGTGCCTCCCGATCACTTGTACATAATAACACTTTAGTATACCTTTCTTTTCCTCGGTGGGCCGCGATTAGCGCACTGACGCAAGCTACTATTATATGGGTCATGGAGATATTAGCCCACTGCCCGAAAAATTGGCAAAGATCAAGGATTGTGCTGCTCACAATTCAAAGCGTTCTCTACGACAATTTCTTGGACGAGCCACTTACTGCAGCCAGTTTGTTAAGGATTTCAACACGACCGCTGCGCCACTGTATGACTTGCTCGGGCAAAATCGGAAATTTGAATGGACAGGAGAAGCGCATGAGGCTTTTGAGTGTGTCAAAGCGCGGATGTTGGATCAGCAACAGACCCTCAAACTGCCCAGGGTCGGAAAGATGTTCACTTTTGCAACGGGCGCTATTGATCGCAGTATCGGCGCAGTTCTAAAGCAGAGGAATGGAGTTATCGAATATGCCAGTCGTGTCCCGACTAACGCCGAACAGAATTACTCGACCACTGAGGAGGAATGTTTAGCGATCGTCTTGGCCCTGGATAAATGGAGGCCGTATCTGCTTGGGCAAAGGTTTCATGTTGAAACCGATCACAAACCCCTGGAGTGGATCAGGACCACCAGAGATCGTCGCGAAAAGCTCGCGCGCTGGGCACGCCGGGTGCAAGAGTACGACTTCCCAATCCAGTACGTGCCAGAGAAGGAGAGACACTTGGCTGGTTGGCTGTCAAGACCAGAGGGAAGGAGAGACACTTGGCTGGTTGGCTATCAAGACCAGAGGCTGAAGATGACGTCCACAGGATCATGATTGGTGCCAATGGCCTTGTCTTCGAGGCCCGGATCCCGGAAGGTTGGTGAGACACCAACGGGAGGATCCTGTGTTCCGAATGGTTGCAGCCGCTTTGTTGGATGGAAGGAGCATTGAGAACGAAGAGGAAGACAAGGAAATGGAAACGTTTTACAGTCACTCTAATCGAATGAGGCTGAATGAAGCTGGCTTAATTTCCTGGAACGACACTGATTCGGATGTCGTGCTGCCCGTGATACCTCGCGTCTTGTGACGGAATCTTATCGTCGAAAGCCATGAGATGGCACGTACAGGGTGCACCAAGACGTACGACTTACTTCGGCAGACGACCTACTGGCCCAGAATGAGGAGTGAGGTAATGGATTATGTGGGGTCCTGTAAGCGGTGCCAACCAATGAAAGGCGATACGACAGTGGCAACCTACCACATAGAACCTATTCTTGTCTCAGAAATCAGCGAGTTGTGGTCATTCACCCCACGGTGCCAACCGTCGGGAATCAACACATCGTGATAATGACAGAACACCTGTGGCGGTGGATGGAGGTAACGGCCGTGCCTAATCAACGGGCGACGACGATCAGCGGAGTGGTAATGCATCACATCGTGGCCAACCATAGGGTACCAAAGATGAACCTTACCCGATCAGGGGCTTGCTTCGAGAGCAAACAGTTTAGACGTTGCTTGCAGAATCTGGGTATCAGACGGCTAAAAATGGCACCATGCCAATCGCAAACAAACGGCCTAACCGAACTTAATAACCGAACGATCAGGGAGTGGGAGTGGCTGGACGCCAAAGGAGTTGACTAAGAAGTGAGCTTGCCAATAGTGTTGCTAGCTCATCGTGCTTCCATACAGCCAACCACGGGCATGTCCCAGTTTATGGTGATGTACGGTCGACACCGGCGCCTTCCGATTGATCAGAAAGTTGGGTTGTGGCCGACAACACTCTTGTCTCCGGAGGAGATAGAGGAAGAAAGAAGGAGAGCTCGAGAAAACTTGACCGCCGTTCAAAAAAGGACTAGGCAGAAAACGGCGAGTAGAAAGGCACGAACATTCCCCATGGGCACAAAGGTCAAGTGGAAGGATCACCAGAATCCTGGAAGCAGCGGAGTGGGGTCGCGGAAGCTAGGCAGTCGATGGCAAGGGCCGTTTGTAGTTACCGACCGCCGGTGAAACGTTTATAAGATTCAAGATGGTTGGGGATCAAAAAGTGTAAATGGGACGCAGCCTCGCAAGTGGCATGATACGCACGAAGAGTGTCCGCGCCGACCCGCTGCCGGAGCCGACCTGACGGAGGTAAATGAAAATCGACGGTAGGCGAATGACCTTTAAAGGGTGGTGTGTAACGGTGATACTACTGATGGGGAGGCACGCGAGTTGTATGTGTTGTCCTTGGAAATTCGCTTTGCGTCTCTTGAAAAGGGGAGATCTGTTGCGGAATTTGTGTTGTTTTGTGGCATTTGCTTGGATTTGAGCAATGAATGATTGGAGTCAATGAATGCTCAGGAAAGTTTAAGAAGAAGCGTTCAGAAGAAGACGGATGTCCAGTTTTTGTTTGTG
>NW_008751820.1:665247-672233 GCF_000715545.1 Opisthorchis viverrini
AGAGTTTTGCTTCCCTGTCCAATAGTCTGTAACCAGTCATTTGGCATAATAATAACTAATAAATAACTCCGCAGCGAAGGCCTTATTCCTTTCATTTGTAGTTAGTGGAATATCACCTTTTTGATAACCGGATTTGTTGTTGGTGTTAAGAGCTTTTTGGTGAACATTCGTCCGCTTGTCTTCTTGGGCTTCTTGACACGCCTTAACTAACACAAAGTTTTTGTGAGGCCTTGCCGGGTCACTTCCGCATTGGATGGCACCGCCAAAGGGAGTCCTTTCGGTAACACTTCCAAGAGTCTCGATTTCGAAGAGGACCGCACTCCGAACCTCACCAGTAACTTTTTAATAGGGCAAAGTTTACCCGGATTGTTTGACCGTAGTTACTTTCCTTTTGGGTTTGTATATTCCCGGTTCATCCACAAACATCGTGGTCAACCTTTTGCATGTAGGACTTTTCAGTACACCGCTGTCAGTTTTTTTAGCTTTGGCCAGCGGGCCAATGAGTAACGACTGTGCTTACAATTGGAGAGGCTATTTCTTGCTCAATAAAGCTGGGGTCTGGCAATTTCTCACTTTGCGTTGTTGCGGGGTTTTCGCTACATCCATCGATATCGAGGTCGACGTCTGTGTTTGATCGATCGGTTCATTGCGCCGCTTGTCTCCGCACCACTGGCCCAGTCTAGCTTAGGATTTATGAATTGGGTGTGGAGTTGAACGCTGCGCCTTTGTTGTCCACTAAAAGAATAAGCGATAAGAATTCCACACAATTTAACGCTGCGTCCGTGCGTGTCTAGCCGATTTACGAGTATCGCTTTTGTCGGTAGTCGAGGGGTCCGCGGCGGTTGGATAGAAACTGCAATGGAGAGCCGCGACTGTTGCATCGGCGGGCCTTAAAGAGCAAAGAAAGTCTACAACTACCCTTGGGTTTGCCAAAAGCTTGTGATTGTCTGAATTATCACTTAGAAAAAGCGCGTTTAGCCTTTCTCAATTCGAAATGTCGTGGCCCAGTTTTTGCGCCTCCAGAGGGCGGTCTACAACTACCCTTGGGTTTGCCAAAAGCTTGTGATTGTCTGAATTATCACTTAGAAAAAGCGCGTTTAGCCTTTCTCAATTCGAAATGTCGTGGCCCAGTTTTTGCGCCTCCAGAGGGCGAAATTCGGATATATGCTTGACATTTTGGTAGGTCCTTTGAATGCTCACGGCCCATATCAAGATCCTCTGCACGGCTGTTGGCGAGAAAAAGAGCGAATAAAAGTACAAATGTTTGCTTGTTTCCTTGTCCCGCAACTACATGCATGAACAGCTTCGTATTCAGGCCTTTCGAGGAACCAACCAAAAGACGACTGTTCCAGTCTCGTTGGCACGCTCGTTCAGGAGAGCGCCGCCAAAATGCTTATCCTACTGTCTTTCATGTGCCTGTCTACTAGAAACCCAGTCGCAGTTTCAATTGTTACATCAGAGAGCTGGATGACCGTTTCGCATCCAACGGACCTGAAACATATATCGCCGAGTATTGGTTTATTGGAGAATGCTTGTTTCCGACTTTCTTCCAAGCAGTTTCGTTCTTTGCGTTTATATATTCCAGAGCTCTGGAAAAAGTAACGGTTATTTTTTGAACATTCTGATTAAAACGGAATATTCGCACTGGTTTTTCCGACTCAGGAGTGAACACTTGGTTTTGCTTTTGACAGATGTCTTGCTGGCGACACTAAGCTATAGATAACCGGCGCGCACAAAGGGATCAGGAGAATTGAATAACCGGTTTACCTGGTTGTCCTGCAAACCCTTAGACATAAAATGTTACCAGACATGGCAAACGTGACATTGAATTCCTCGTCTAACATTCGATGGACATTCATTTTGTCCGGTTCGTTTGTTGAGGTTCGTTGATAGGTGTTGGAGAGGGCATTTCGTATCATGTGGCTCATGATTGAAAGCTGGTGCACCGCAGAAATGGGGTGTAATCCGATAGGATTTCCTCCCACAGGTTACATTGAAGTGGAAAAAAATTAACATATGTTAATTTCACAAATAGATTAGATGGCAATTTTTTTTTGCGAATTTGTACGACCGAATTCTGAAGACAGTTTCGAGCGTACACAGTAATTTTGCGCTTGGCATCAAATCTGGTCATTGAAGACACCGAATTCTAAGCTCACTCGACTTCCGCATCTTGTCCTTTATACAATGTAGCTTGAAGAACAACAGCCTGTCGTCCCCAACATCAGCTGTATGTATCCCATTCTCAATCGCACTGACGCTTTCACCAACCCGGGGGTCCGTTCATGAACATTGCATATCACCTCCGGTGTTTAAGTTTGTAAACTGACTCTTTTGTGACCTTGAGCATCCAGTAATAGGTAGCGATGATCTTCCAAACCTTAGATACGTCCAGGTAACCTAGCTCTACGTATTACCACTCCTCCCAAATTCCCATAGTGCCAAAACACACCGCGGGCAATTTTGACATGTTTCTAAACGATTGGCTCGCCAGCTTCAAAAACTATACACAGAAAATGAATTTAAGCTTCTCCGGTCGCAGCCCTTGAAACCTAAACATAGATTTTAAAAGAAAATGCTGCCCATGTGCGGGTTAACGAAGACATAGGAAATGCACGCGGCGTAGATCCTCTGGCACATTTGGCTTAGCAACCTATCTGCCCTTCTCCTCAAGTTGTAACTGCACCATGTTGTGGTCCCCTCATTGTTCAAAAATGCAAAGCCACCAGGTATCTATGTCTGATCTTTTCTCCTAGCATGTTTCAAACTGCTGATCCGTGAAGGACACCCAAATTTCCAGGTTAATTAGTACTTCTTTCATTGCTGCACTTATTATCCGTGTCATTCATTTTGCCAATTGGTGTCACTTCTCACCGTGGATCCTAAGTGCTTACCTGTCTCCCCTTGCAGGTCTCTCACCCATGTCCTAAATGAGCATCACTGAATCATTGCAAGGACTGTAAAGGCGTCCTAACCCAATTTACGTCCTATCACGCTTTAATACACAACAATCCTACCTCCCCGAATGCTTGTCAGATAGCCGCTACCTTTTGCACGAGTTAACTTAAAGGTCACGTACGCTTCAACCACGAATTTGGGAACCAACGACTCACAGCCCTGCCCTTCCTGTAAGCTCATTGGTGACTTCATGAATAGCTAGCGCAATAGTTTCCAATTATTTAGCTAATGCACTTCCATCATATCCAAATTTGTCCACACACGTCTTCACCGGACGCGTACCACTATTACCTACTATATTCACTCGAATATCGATTTTTTTGGAGTTGGACAGGATTGCCTCACCAGGGTGGTTAGAAATGGTAACCACGCCTAGCTGGTTGCTACTTTGAGCAGCAGTCCAGCTTATAACCTAATGCCTACTAGCGAACACTTTTGACACTTTCCAATTTCGAGTCAACATTGTATATAAGGCTGTCTTATTACCCTTTTTGAAAGGCAGCAATAAACTACTTCCCACCTGCGATGGACACGAGAATATTTTTGAAACATATTGGTCTTAATTCGTCTTAATTTGTAATCCTGATTGCCTTGACGGCCCCATGATGTATATGTACGGAGCTATTTACGAACTCCTGTATGATATCGCTATGACGGTAATACTAATGGGTTCATTCCCCAACTTGCACGGAACACACAAACGGAGGTATGATTTGACTGTCGCATCCTGAGCGCGGCAAGCAACAGCACAGCGGGGCGCAAGATACAACCCAGGAGAAACGCCTAACACGTGATTTGTCATCGTATCTGTTATCTGCGGAAGGATAAATAAAGAGTTAAGGGGGGGCACTAGTTCACTAATGAAGACGGTTGGCTTCAACTAAAACTGAGAAGCTGTTGCTGGCGATGAGTGACCCCAGACGGTTACGTAGATGGCCAGACTTAGGAAAAAGCAAAGTAGAGGTTGAGATAAAAAACTCAAAGCGTAGACGAATGGCAATTTTTGATCCAAAAATATGCTTGACGCCGTTGTTGTCGTTTTCGATGGAGGATGGTACCAATGCACGGGGTCAGAGAGAACACCTTAAATAAGTTCGTTGAACTTGTGGAAGTAGCGAACAGAAATTAGGTAAATCCAAATAAAAGAATTCAACGGGTTACAACGAACTCGTTTTAGATGCGGTTCGGGCTGGGTGAACAATTTGTTATCGTTGTTGCAACTATGGGCCCAAGTGTGAGAGAAAGGACAGCCGTGAGCATGAGAGAAGTGGTCGCGGAATTGCTATCAGATTGAGTATGACAGTGCCACGCAATTTTGCACCGACATACTTCGGTTTCTGGACATTCCCATAACGCACGTCAAGGTTGCAGCAATCGAAAGGAGAATGCTTACTTCTGTGGATGAATAAATGAGGGTCCTACGGTGTGTTCGAAGTTTTAAGCTTGAGAAGGGGAGGGAATGAGGGAATGAGGTCAGTATCGTCAGATGAATGCTTAAAACACCAGATGAACGGTGTCCGACAGATACACGCTAGAAGGAGAAAACAGCAAACTGATGGACCTACGAGAGGGTGAATTATTTTTGGATGACCTAGCAACCAAGAACTATCTGAGGTTTCCGATGCAGTATGGGGACGCAAACAATTCCCTGGCCTTTCCTGCTTGAACGTCTGCCGCAACGATTTGAAACTTGTCCCCACGCAGACCAAGAATGCTTGCTCCATTTTGAGTTTGCTCGGACAAAGATGACGTAATAGATGTTCACATACGCTATCAAAATATTCCAAATTCAGTCTAGGAGATAACACATCAAGAACTCAACTTCTACAAACAATAACGAGCAATGTAGCCATTAAAAATATACATTCCGGGCCGAAAGTAGACATTGAGTACGCGTAAATTTTAGCAAAACTGCTACTGTCCAAAGAGATTTTTGTGGTGCGAATAAATATCGCCCCTTCCACCCTGGATAACACTACAACAAACGGTGTTCAGTCGGTGACATTCGCACTCTTGCCGCCAGCTTTTGTCCAGATTGTTTAGTGAGAGTGGCCGACTGATGGCCGTCAGCATATCTTTCATGCGTACATTCTTTTGTCATTTTGCACCTGAGGTCTTCAGGTATAATTAGGCAACTTCGCGGTCGCATGGAAACTGAAAATCAGTGTTCCTGTTGGTGGTCAAGATGACGATCCAAACGAGTAATCCACCGCACCCAATGCCTGGCTGCTCTTTTCATGCCTCTCAAGTTCCGTGGAACAAAGCTTAGCAACTGGATCCATGGGTGGTCTACAGCCTAGGCATCCGGTGTGAATGATACTTTGGAATGTGCGGAAGCAAGTCCTGGGTTTGTGAGGTGAGAACAAAGCTGTCCTTCTTGACGGCCATCTTTATTGTGTAGTAGTTTGGTTTAGAACAATGGAACAAAGCAATCGAGTTCTATAACATAATAGACATTATTGGAAGAAAGCACACACAATTAGGTTAACCTGTGCTTCCTAGAAGGTCACATGTGATGCGCGGCCTTTCGCGCATTGGCCACTATAGCGACGAGGAAGCAGGCCACAAAACTGCATGTCAACAACGATTCAGGACATCAGTGTGAGTTCCACAGAATGCGTCCAGCACGGAGAGAAGAAAGGGCTCTATGACGGTATGTTATTCAGTCTCAAGTGGTGGATCCATAGGTTGTCTGTTTTCTCAAATGATAGCAATGAGTTGTATGAATATAAGAGTTGATGGGGATCTGAAAAATGTGTCCCTTTGCAACCTCATGCAGAACGCGCAGCATAACTCTAGGGTGGCGAGTCGATCAGTCTGAATAAGTTTGTGTAGCCTCCTCACTAGCCATTTGATCATACATGAGTCCTGAACCCCAGGCTCGGACAAATTATACCACTCGGGGTCCAGTAGTTGCAGAGAGCAATCGGGTGATAAGTGTATCGTCAAAAAACTCCACGGAGTATCAAGTGTCTTCCAGCGTTGGCACCCTTAAGGCAATGAACTGAGCCGTTTGGGTCTGCAAAATGACGACTGTTTGGCTTTCTTTGCCGTGGCAACATTCTGCAAGTAGTTGTGGCCGAGGAAGTGTCTTTAAAAGGTTGACACTATTTGAGGAGACCGTGGCAGTTTTGAATATTGCAAAGCTGGTGGCTAGCCACAGGGCAACAAATAAGATTTCATGAAGTAGTGTGGTCTTGAGTTAAACTGATGTCAATAAATCTTGTTGGCAAGGCGATTGAGTGATGAGAATGTCAATTATGGAAGCAAGAGACAGCAGGATACTTTCTGGTACGCTGCAGCGTTTCTATCCATTCCAACAATTGGTTCTGAACCAAGCAGCCTGAGGGATCCGGCAGCAGAAACTGGTGTGGCAGCCTGTCAAACACTTCGGCACGTCTGAGCAAAGAGAAAAGTGCTGTTGTGAGACGGAGTGAGATAAAACCCAAAACTCATTCTGGAAAATTACCCGGTCGGTACGGTAAATAATTTGTCAATGTGTGCAGTTGCATAAGTTCAAGAGGCATGGTGAAACGCGAGGTTGCTTTTTAAATTAACATGGTCATGACAGCGGTTGGTAATCTCCGGCTTTTATGACGCTTACCCCGCCAAAATCTTGACTTTCAGCCGGAGAGTGCACAATCTTTCGGTTCAATCTGACCCATTTTATAGATCGGCAATCTGAGAATCAGTGAAACCAGATGATATATGCTGGTCTAACGGTAATGTAGTGGTTAATGGAGTCTCTAGTGAACTGAACAAATTACTGGTGTAAGCCAGATACAAAGTCACAAAGAGAAAAATACAAGTAAATCTTGACTCACAGTTCAAAATAGGAGATTCCGTAGTTCCGTATTCCGTTGAACCACCACACAAAGAATAGTTCTATCTTCCTGGTATCCCAGATCTCCGGTGATCGAAACATTATTCCACAAGCGCGAATATATTAGTCCAGCGTTTGTAGCTGAAATGTTTGTTCACGTTTAGTATTAGCAGCGGTCAGATATAGCTAACCGGCGGTCACAACA
>NW_008751820.1:672444-724283 GCF_000715545.1 Opisthorchis viverrini
CCATTCTCAATCGCACTGACGCTTTCACCAACCCGGGGGTCCGTTCATGAACATTGCATATCACCTCCGGTGTTTAAGTTTGTAAACTGACTCTTTTGTGACCTTGAGCATCCAGTAATAGGTAGCGATGATCTTCCAAACCTTAGATACGTCCAGGTAACCTAGCTCTACGTATTACCACTCCTCCCAAATTCCCATAGTGCCAAAACACACCGCGGGCAATTTTGACATGTTTCTAAACGATTGGCTCGCCAGCTTCAAAAACTATACACAGAAAATGAATTTAAGCTTCTCCGGTCGCAGCCCTT
Source organism: Opisthorchis viverrini (assembly GCF_000715545.1). NCBI lineage: Eukaryota > Metazoa > Platyhelminthes > Trematoda > Opisthorchiida > Opisthorchiidae > Opisthorchis > Opisthorchis viverrini. The sequence goes on from NW_008751820.1 coordinate 672,753, forward strand.
GAAACCTAAACATAGATTTTAAAAGAAAATGCTGCCCATGTGCGGGTTAACGAAGACATAGACGCGGCGTAGATCCTCTGGCACATTTGGCTTAGCAACCTATCTGCCCTTCTCCTCAAGTTGTAACTGCACCATGTTGTGGTCCCCTCATTGTTCAAAAATGCAAAGCCACCAGGTATCTATGTCTGATCTTTTCTCCTAGCATGTTTCAAACTGCTGATCCGTGAAGGACACCCAAATTTCCAGGTTAATTAGTACTTCTTTCATTGCTGCACTTATTATCCGTGTCATTCATTTTGCCAATTGGTGTCACTTCTCACCGTGGATCCTAAGTGCTTACCTGTCTCCCCTTGCAGGTCTCTCACCCATGTCCTAAATGAGCATCACTGAATCATTGCAAGGACTGTAAAGGCGTCCTAACCCAATTTACGTCCTATCACGCTTTAATACACAACAATCCTACCTCCCCGAATGCTTGTCAGATAGCCGCTACCTTTTGCACGAGTTAACTTAAAGGTCACGTACGCTTCAACCACGAATTTGGGAACCAACGACTCACAGCCCTGCCCTTCCTGTAAGCTCATTGGTGACTTCATGAATAGCTAGCGCAATGGTTTCCAATTATTTAGCTAATGCACTTCCATCATATCCAAATTTGTCCACACACGTCTTCACCGGACGCGTACCACTATTACCTACTATATTCACTCGAATATCGATTTTTTTGGAGTTGGACAGGATTGCCTCACCAGGGTGGTTAGAAATGGTAACCACGCCTAGCTGGTTGCTACTTTGAGCAGCAGTCCAGCTTATAACCTAATGCCTACTAGCGAACACTTTTGACACTTTCCAATTTCGAGTCAACATTGTATATAAGGCTGTCTTATTACCCTTTTTGAAAGGCAGCAATAAACTACTTCCCACCTGCGATGGACACGAGAATATTTTTGAAACATATTGGTCTTAATTCGTCTTAATTTGTAATCCTGATTGCCTTGACGGCCCCATGATGTATGTGTACGGAGCTATTTACGAACTCCTGTATGATATCGCTATGACGGTAATACTAATGGGTTCATTCCCCAACTTGCACGGAACACACAAACGGAGGTATGATTTGACTGTCGCATCCTGAGCGCGGCAAGCAACAGCACAGCGGGGCGCAAGATACAACCCAGGAGAAACGCCTAACACGTGATTTGTCATCGTATCTGCGGAAACCAGGATAAATAAAGAGTTATGTGGTGCGACTAGTTCACTAATGAAGACGGTTGGCTTCAACTAAAACTGAGAAGCTGTTGCTGGCGATGAGTGACCCCAGACGGTTACGTAGATGGCCAGACTTAGGAAAAAGCAAAGTAGAGGTTGAGATAAAAAACTCAAAGCGTAGACGAATGGCAATTTTTGATCCAAAAATATGCTTGACGCCGTTGTTGTCGTTTTCGATGGAGGATGGTACCAATGCACGGGGTCAGAGAGAACACCTTAAATAAGTTCGTTGAACTTGTGGAAGTAGCGAACAGAAATTAGGTAAATCCAAATAAAAGAATTCAACGGGTTACAACGAACTCGTTTTAGATGCGGTTCGGGCTGGGTGAACAATTTGTTATCGTTGTTGCAACTATGGGCCCAAGTGTGAGAGAAAGGACAGCCGTGAGCATGAGAGAAGTGGTCGCGGAATTGCTATCAGATTGAGTATGACAGTGCCACGCAATTTTGCACCGACATACTTCGGTTTCTGGACATTCCCATAACGCACGTCAAGGTTGCAGCAATCGAAAGGAGAATGCTTACTTCTGTGGATGAATAAATGAGGGTCCTACGGTGTGTTCGAAGTTTTAAGCTTGAGAAGGGGAGGGAATGAGGGAATGAGGTTCATATCGTCAGATGAATGCTTAAAACACCAGATGAACGGTGTCCGACAGATACACGCTAGAAGGAGAAAACAGCAAACTGATGGACCTACGAGAGGGTGAATTATTTTTGGATGACCTAGCAACCAAGAACTATCTGAGGTTTCCGATGCAGTATGGGGACGCAAACAATTCCCTGGCCTTTCCTGCTTGAACGTCCGCCGCAACGATTTGAAACTTGTCCCCACGCAGACCAAGAATGCTTGCTCCATTTTGAGTTTGCTCGGACAAAGATGACGTAATAGATGTTCACATACGCTATCAAAATATTCCAAATTCAAGAACTCAACTTCTACAAACAATAACGAGCAATGTAGCCATTAAAAATATACATTCCGGGCCGAAAGTAGACATTGAGTACGCGTAAATTTTAGCAAAACTGCTACTGTCCAAAGAGATTTTTGTGGTGCGAATAAATATCGCCCCTTCCACCCTGGATAACACTACAACAAACGGTGTTCAGTCGGTGACATTCGCACTCTTGCCGCCAGCTTTTGTCCAGATTGTTTAGTGAGAGTGGCCGACTGATGGCCGTCAGCATATCTTTCATGCGTACATTCTTTTGTCATTTTGCACCTGAGGTCTTCAGGTATAATTAGGCAACTTCGCGGTCGCATGGAAACTGAAAATCAGTGTTCCTGTTGGTGGTCAAGATGACGATCCAAACGAGTAATCCACCGCACCCAATGCCTGGCTGCTCTTTTCATGCCTCTCAAGTTCCGTGGAACAAAGCTTAGCAACTGGATCCATGGGTGGTCTACAGCCTAGGCATCCAGTGGGAATGATACTTTGGAATGTGCGGAAGCAAGTCCTGGGTTTGTGAGGTGAGAACAAAGCTGTCCTTCTTGACGGCCATCTTTATTGTGTAGTAGTTTGGTTTAGAACAATGGAACAAAGCAATCGAGTTCTATAACATAATAGACATTATTGGAAGAAAGCACACACAATTAGGTTAACCTGTGCTTCCTAGAAGGTCACATGTGATGCGCGGCCTTTCGCGCATTGGCCACTATAGCGACGAGGAAGCAGGCTACAAAACTGCATGTCAACAACGATTCAGGACATCAGTGTGAGTTCCACAGAATGCGTCCAGCACGGAGAGAAGAAAGGGCTCTATGACGGTATGTTATTCAGTCTCAAGTGGTGGATCCATAGGTTGTCTGTTTTCTCAAATGATAGCAATGAGTTGTATGAATATAAGAGTTGATGGGGATCTGAAAAATGAGTCCCTTCGCAACACAAAGAGAAAAATACAAGTAAATCTTGACTCACAGTTCAAAATAGGAGATTCCGTAGTTCCGTATTCCGTTGAACCACCACACAAAGAATAGTTCTATCTTCCTGATATCCCAGATCTCCGGTGATCGAAATATTATTCCACAAGTGCGAATATATTAGTCCAGCGTTTGTAGCTGAAATGTTTGTTCACGTTTAGTATTAGCAGCGGTCAGATATAGCTAACCGGCGGTCACAACAACAGTCACTCAGCAGAAGTCTCAAAGTCACGTTGGAGCCAACGCGCGGCGGTAGCGGTTTTATTTTAGTAAAACAAACTTTTGTACAGCGATGTGACTGATAATGATGGGAAAAAAGAAGATGATACTGAGCATGAAAAAGAGCAGTTTACAAGTGCTACAGTAACATAAAAGCAAAAATTGTGGAGTGCGCCAGTTGGTTTATGAAAAGTTTACTGCCCTTTAATAGATCAGCTAGTCGCAACCCAAATACAATGCAGGTTAAGCCATGCGTTTCGTGTGAACGACGCTGTAGTGGCTGGAACAACTGCATTCGGGTACACATTTTTTCGGCCAAAAACGAACGGAGTAGTTTACGTGCATCTCATCTTCGATGACCAGTTTTTTGGCTCGGATATCCCTTGTATCTGCACCCATGCTTCTCGTAAGAAAGTGATTTTATCGCTCTACGTGTGTTCGTTAATGAACTGCCAGAATCAACTTTATCACTCTGGGGATCACAAGTGAAGGTGTGAACACCCAACTGTTGGTAATGCAAACCATCCACCTCCTTATAAATTTACGCAATAACCCTCTGCGTCCATACTGCATGAGCCGTGAGTCTGGTGAAGGTCCATGGAAGTACTTAAGTAGTGGTGCCGTTTTTATCAAGAGTGGGTTCTGGATCACCTGCACCCTCGACAGCGTTTTTTCCGTGAGTTTGTCGGTCCCCCATCACCGGATGAGAAAATACGTACATATTGAAGCTATTGGCTGCTGTGGTAGACACAGGTGTACTGAATTAGTAGAGCTGTTGCTGCCCAATTCAACGAGCTCGCCAAAGCGTCCGGCGTGTGAAGGAGAGGTATGTCCTGTCTGACCTTCTTCAGTCGGTTAGTGTAAACAGGAGCCTCTGGTTTACTTTGAGCTCCGTAGCAAAAGATAATTGAGGACGCTTTCCGTCTTTTGGGGACAAGTGGTTCATTAATAGAGTGTGAGAGTCACACGCTACTTCTCTGCGGGATCCTTTATATCGTCTCCAAGCTCGGCCGCGTTCTGCCACCCACGTTTTTACCTTGTCACTGATACGGCTCTTTGGGCCAGTAGAGTTACGCCAAAGTTCTTTCTAGAACCCGTATCGGTGACCGGTGCTAGACTTTGTGTGGAGTCTGCTCACACGCCCTTTGATATCAGTATCTCCACGGGATTCAATCCGTTAGCCCGTTCTAACCCTAGAACAACTGATACTACAGCTATCAGGTACGGAGTAGAAGCAATTTTCACCTCTCTTGGAGTCTGATCAAAGAGACTCAGTTGATCAGAGGAACAGTTAGTGTGAAAAGGACAGGCAGGCTGGCGAGGACCATTGATGGTTTAAGTTTCTGCGACAGAACACAAGAACCGTAGGATAACAAAATTTCTACGTCTACCGAATGGCACCATGGTTTTGGAGGGAACCTGAAGGTGAGATAAGGGTCACCGGCCGTCGAGACATTGCTGTCTGCTACAACCTAAGAGTGACGCATGAACACGGATTAGTAAGTGCTTGTGTCGCAGTGCATTCTAACGGTAAACCACGCGAGTAATCTATTGACTGGTGTCCAAGTTCCGCTTTCGCACTTGCTGGAAAGTAACAGAAATTACTTAAGAAATTATGAAACCGCTTTGCAGGGTTTGTTTACTATTATTTAGTTACTGTTATATCTGCTGATTCGTCAGTCTGAGGTATCTGCTGCTGACCCGCTCTAGTGCCTAGTGTCGGAGAGAAAGATTCACAGAAGGGAACACAACAGCTGTATTCCGAACAAGCGAGTGAGTGAGAGAGCGTGAGAGTGCAAAAGTTACAAGGGCCCACGCTATTTAAAGGGGACTTTCTGACATTGATCCAGGCTGTCTGATAGGCGTTAGTGAACACCCATCAACATCGATCGTGCCTCTGTGAAAAGCCTGAATGCTGATCACATTCGGTCGTGCTTCTGTGGCGCAGAGAACACTCATCAGGTTTTGCTGAATTGATCGAATGATTGACTGGCCTGGATGCTTGCCGGCTTTCCAGTTGAGCTTTTGGTGGAGCAGTAGGTTTCGAGCGTTCAGAAGTTGATTTCAGGAATCTGACCTTCCTGATAGTTACCATTTAATGAACGTCCAACAAAGTTCCGGAGGATGCTTAAAAGCGTTTACTTAGCAGAAACACTGCGAAAAAAGATGTCTTTTGACCACTCAGTTGGTGTTTGCTAATGAACTACTTTGCAGCAAAAGGTGTTCACCCTTCCACTGGTAGTGAATATCCATCTTATGGGAACAGGGAGGCCAACTAAGAAGGTGAAAAAGCTTCGAAATCAACGTGACCTAAGTGCATTAAAACGGTGTCCCCAGGCCACCGCTTTGATGTATGACAGGATAGTTTTGAATTACAGGGCACTGCTAGTTACATGATAAAATCAGGGCAATCCAATTTTTATGTGATCACAATGAGGTCCAGGTTGGGAGTTTATCAGATTTCTTGAACGGACCCAAGGCGTTGGTGTAGCAGCATAAAAACTTAAGTTACATGCTGGAAGTCCCAAGCTGTTGGCGGTGTTTGTGTACTCTGTATAGTCGCCCGACTTGGGCCATCGTGTGAGATTTTTGGAAGCAGAGAGTGTGATGAAGGTGATGCGTTCTTCTTTAAGGCCTTGTGAGTAGAATTTACCGTTAAATGTGGTTGACTGTTTTTGTTACGAATAAGGCGTAGGAATCTGGCACGGTACAAATTTTACGCCTGCATCATCTAAGGGCATCAAGAGCCCTTGGATATACAGTCACTCAGTGTGGGCTCTGGTCGGTCATTTCCAATACTCAGTGTATATACACCACTACATCGTTTTTCTGGTCTGTTGCAAAGTGGCTGAGCAGCTAACTTTAGAGACTGTCTAGGCATTTGCTTCTCGTTGACATTAGTGTGAAATGTGCGCATTTTTTCTTGTGTTCTTGAGTGTTAAATTTATTGATCATAAGAGAAGATCCGTCGAGCTGTGATGTCTTCCGCTCCTTTGTGATTCTGGTCAGATTCCGGGGTCTTGTACTGACTGCCATGATAAAACACAAAGTTCTCATTTCCGTCTGCTTTTAGGCACGTCAGTGATAAGCCTCAATAATTTTTTCCAACTTTGAGTTGAGCGCTTTGGATTTCCCAACTACCAAGGTCTTTGTGGTTGATAGTAAACCTTGAGACCATCAGACAGGTCTGTAGCCCCACTGCATGCGGGTACTTCCTGCAATCTTATTGAGCGAGTTAGTAAGTGATTGCGCCGGCAGGTTTGTTGGTAGCTAGGTGAGCTATCGGACGGGTCTGAACTCTGATGCGTTTTCAACCCTCACGGAATAGCGCGGGTTGCAGGTTGCCAATGAATCTGGGTCAGTGTTGGCCAACTCTCTCATTTCACAGCGTTCAAGAAGACGAATGTCATACATACAGTAGTGGTTTGATTCCGCATACCTCTCAGAACCGTGGATTAATACAGGCCTCCATGTAGCCACGAAAGTCGGTGACGCTGAGTATTGCGCAGATGACTTAGAATTAGTCGCCACAATACTCCATGACATTTGCAGTGGCTGAGTCACAGGTTATGCCTCCACGAATGTGTATCAATGTTTCTTTGTGGCAGCTCTCATGTCACGGAGCTTGAATCACGGAGTTTTTGAATCAGTGAGTGAACTTATTTTTTGCCGACTTGCTCCCTCCTGAAAAACTGTAAACTCCGTCCATATGCGGTCCAGGGATGAAATATCTTGAAAACAAAAGTTTCTACAGATATTACATTAGAGAATGATTATGGATTAATGATAATGCCAGGTTTTTTAACCGTATTTTTGGGCGCACTCCAATTAGGGCATGATCAAGCGGATGCAACTAGATCATGTTTGATATCGACACAGCGGACTGGAGTACTCGACTAAGAGGAAGATCAGCCAAGCTTATTACCTGATAAGGGATTGTAAATTGTGGTCAGCAAAATTACATAACAATATTGTCGGAGAGGTACAGGACGTTTTGCGGAAGAACTAGGTGACCGTAATCCAAAACGGAAGACCATTACTGCTTATGGATTACTCTGAAAGTTCAGTAGCCAGGGCAACGAAAGCATAAATTGGGATGGTGTGGTGGAGATATCGTTTACGGTTTGAAGTTTGGCCTTTCCATCAGACAAAAGTCATTTTTGGGCGCTTATGGATTACTCTGAAAGTTCAGTAGCTAGGGCAACGAAAGCATAAATTGGGTTGGTGTGGTGGAGATATCGTTTACGTCTTGAAGTTTGGCATTCCATCAGACAAAAGTCATTTTTGGGTGCATCTCACTCCGCAAATCTTCGCTATTTCAATCCGCATTACGATATTAGCTGAAATGGTAAATATGCGACCATCTTGGCAAGGAATTAGGAAAGACGTGGGCTAGGGAGCCAGAGCTGGTCCTCGGTGTTGAGGGACTAAGGTGAAGCAGCACGTTTGGAGCCAACCAGGAACACCCTTGGCTATAGCTGCTTTATTTGTATTGCAAATTTAGCTGACATTCACTGCCGTGCAGGCATGCTAAGACCGGGGCTCACCGGAGAACAGTCAAAACCTTGAGCTTAAGTGTCTTCAGGAGTGGGAACATCACGCAGCTACTTATTTGCTCTCCTTTAAACAAAACTATTGAATCTTACGTAAAATGGAGGAGTATTGCCCCGATGATAAATATAAAAACCATGGCACGTTTGTGATTCCCAAATTTCGGCCAGCACTTGGGATGCACGCGGATCTATGGAGTTTAATCATGGAGACTAAAAGCCAGCAAAATTCGACTGCCAAGCCCACAGCTGACACACATCCCACCCAGTCAGCCTTTTCAACCACTTTGAACTGCGAACTTTGGAAAACCGATGCGGATAGAAGGTTTTCTCACCAACATAACATATCAACAACGCTGATATCATTCAGGCTATACAGTTTAGTCTTGGTATTTTCCTGCTGTATTTCCGTGGTAGACCGGCTTTCAAAAAAATGTTTCTTCCCTTGGTAGAATTTTTAATTTAACCACTTCCTGGAGCACCCTTCCTAAGTGACCCCCCGGATGGTAGATGACCCGTCAATAACTCCAGGTCATTTTCCCTCTTTAGTGTCAATGTCGCGCGAGGCTAATGGAGTTTGCTTATCGATAAAGACATACGGTACTGTAGCAACACAGTCCGTTTGGTCCCAGCTCGAAACGATGGGCCAGGTCACGTTTGAGCGTACCTTGGTCATCATCCGTGAGCGAAGGCTTAGACCCTGTCCTCACAAACGGCACCCAGAGATAGATAAAATAATCGCAAGGACCACGTACCGGTCCCTGACAGGTGTTCTGCCATACTATCAGCTAAACGCGAGATCTATAGATTTTCCTCTGTACTCCAAGGGCAGACAGCCGACACCAGGTAAAAGGATGCTGCATCAATGCCGTTGGCTGCCTTGACACCAACCCCAATCTCACCGCCATTTCGCAGTTCAGTCTAGCTGGTATATGAGCTCTAATGTGAAAGAGTTTTGTTCAGAAATTGTGCTGTGCTTTCTACTATGCGGAAGGGATTCAGAAGTGGTTTAGCGAACTGCGGAACACAGAGTACTTTCTGTCGGACTTCAACACGTCTAGCGGTTTTTCTAAATTCAAATGGTCCTTCCGGCCGGCTGTTCTTTTTCAACGTTGTAAACTCAGCACAAGCTTTCTATTGACCGGAAAACCGCCTTACCCTAGCACTCGTCCTTCAAATAAACTCATTTTACTTCACTGATCATTATGCTGATATTAGCTTGCAACACGGCCATGCTCTCCCTTCAGCACTACTGCCCCTTTGATGCTCTTGTTTGATATTGTACCGTCTATGCTTACGCTTCACTCTGTTCTACCCAATTAGATGCTGATTTCATTGTTGACACTCAGTTTTCCTCATTATACTCTTAAACTTTGCGTGCTTTGCTCTTTATTCTCCTTGATCCATACGACCGTCTGAGATCGCCGTTCGCCTAATGCGTATTTCATCAGTTTTCCTAAGACGAACTGTGCAGTGACTTTTCGCCACAATTTTGTGGTGATGGCAATTAGCTTGAATGATCCGTTCCAGACGCCAGAAGTGGCAGATTCATCCATACGATTCATTTTCTTGTTTCCACCGAACGTGAAATCGTCCTCCGGAGTTTGGTGTGAACGTACGATCAGATTCCTCCTGGAATCGGTTGCAAGACTGACAGTCGTTTCTAGACAAACCTTGCAGCCCATTATGTCTAGGTTTTTGTGAACTGGGCTTGGCCACAACATTGTTGCGAATGCAGCAGTTGTTTGCTTCTTATGTCTTACCGATGAGATGACCACGGTAAAATCTCACAGAGTGCTAAATAGAGACAAACAGACGGACTTTTATGGCCGCACGTGCGAAAACTACAAGTGGTTTCAGTCGGATAACTCCCATGATTATTGCTTTAGGCCTCTGGAGAACGCCAGTTCGGTAAAAATTAACAGTGAAGGTGTGTACAGACTCGGATTTTTCGGAGATTCGAACTTGCGTCAAATTAACGGACGCGTGAGAGACGCGTCCCGGATCGGTAGGGAAGCTTCGATTGGTTAGAAGACGGAGCAAAATTGAGCAGTTTCACTCAGGTAGATCCGTTTGGAACCTAACAGACTAAAACCCTCTTTAGTGTATTTATTCGGTCAAAAACCATGCAAAATCACTGCAGTGACTAAAAATGAACAACTATCCGGCAATATCACGGTAAAAACGGCCCCGGGCGAAAATGGCCGGAACGTTTTGGCAAAACTATTTAGTTATTTTGGCTTGAAGATCATCTGGGAAGTCACACACCTAACTGAAAGGTAGCCGTTTTGGGGTGAATAGCCCAGGCTTTAATTAATGCTCCATGCTGGGAGAATCGGCCGTTCAGCTGAACGCCAAAGGTTAAGGCACTGACACGCTGGGAAGTCGCGTTTTTTGCGAGCGTGCCCATACGCTTGACTTCTCTATTTATAGACAATAATCTAGGAATATCAGTGACCTATCGAGTTGTATTTCCATAGAAACCTATTAGGAAACCTATTAAATTCGTCTACAGTGGAAACTCACCTGGTTCTGTTCCGAAATATGCATGCATCACAGGCATGATGCCCGAATTCTAAGATCTAGCTTGCAAGAGTGACGTCTGAAAATGGTAAAAAAGTGATAACTGAATGATTGTAGGATTAAAGCAAACAGTGAAACGGCTAGAGACGCGGAACATCGCTCGCCCATTTAACAACTAAGCATCTCATCGGCAAGTGAATGGCACATTTGCCTCGCAGGACAGCGAGCTTGATTGCTGAGGCAATGTGATTACCCGCTCACCAAAATAATCTCTTGAACGCCTCTGTACCAATCATTTTATTTGGTACGGAATGTTGGATTTCTGACTGCTCAAGAGTTAGATATTTGAAATGCCATGAGTGAGCTGCCTAGACACCGATCCGGTCCGTTGGCAGAATTGTAACTATTTTTGCTGAAGAGACGTTTCTTTCTTTTGGCCTGTCTTGAGCTTAGACTGATAAAATGCAGCTCCAGTCTTTTCATAAAGTTGATACTCACCTTTCACCTGTACAAATGCTTGCTTTTTGCTCCCAATTCTAACGAACACGTTCCAAGCGCTTATTACAGCTCGTTTCGTCACTGCAGCGAACGCTCGTCTGGACCGATTGCGGGGGTGAAGTTCTCACCCACCTTTCACCTGTACAAATGCTTGCTTTTTGCTCCCATTTCTGATGAACACGTTCCAAGCGCTTATTACAGTTCGTTTCGTCACTGCAGCCAACGCTTGTCTGGACCGATTGCGGGGGTTAAGTTGTTTGTAGCTAGCATATCGCACCTAGTACCATGTCTTTTTTTACTTTGCGCGGAACGAAGGTTTATTCTGATGATGACTTCTTACTACGTGTTTCACAACCCATGCCAGTAATGGACAGGTAAAAGATGGTGAGTTCAACAGGCGTCACTCACTACTTCGACGGTGATCTCCTTCATTGTTGTCGGAGGAAAACAAACTACTTCAAAATAACGTGGCAAATGGTCCACCGCTTTAGACCCGTGGAAGTACAAGCCTGAAAATCTTCTTTCTACACCCATTGAAGCTTTTAAGAGACAACTTGTTTGAAGGGTGTGATATCTGTTAGTGACTGGTTGACAGTCTGACCACTTCGTATTTCCGACTGACCATGACGACAGCCATGTTCCATCTGTTTTTCTAAATTCTCAAATGATACCCCCCTTTCGCCAATCTCCTGATGCCTCTACAACTGATATCAAAGCGTGTATAAAAGTGCCCTTTTGGCCAGTCTGTTAGAACACAATCTTTTGAAGTTAGATTCAACCATCGTACTTTCTGGATGACGCGTGGTGTCGATATCGGTGGATCCGCCATGCAAATCCCCGTTAAAAGCGATCCACTTGTATTGGGGTGCACTAATTTGTTTGTTTGCTTCAAAGGAGAACCCAGAGTAGACATATGGTGCACCCTAAATGCGCCTATTCGTGTGGTCCATCCGTCTGGTGTTTTGCACCGTTTCCCAAAGAAAATGGCCATAATGCAGCGTGAAACCTTACGCATTTTGTTGACTGTCTTTCCCGGAGAAAAAATTACTGGTCGACACAAAACGATTTTTATTAATTCTCTTTGACTGACAGTTCAAATTGTTGTTTCGACGACGAGTAGGCTTAATCATGTAGGTTTTATTGATCGCCTGTGCTTGTTTGGTTACACATATTCTGCTAGTATCAAATTTGTGAACTAGCTGACTGCATATTACTTTCCAGTTCAAAATATATGTACAATCGTGGGCCATCTTTCCTGCAGACAACCCGAGAAACTCGTTTGGGGACGCAAGTGGCCGGTCTATAAAGGTCACATAACACTGCGGTAGTTCGAGTCTTGCAGTTTGCAAATGTTCTGTGATGAAAACGCGTGCCCGGTGTTATTGTAACCGGTGAAACTGGCAGGCGAAAAACAGTGTGATCATAATGCCTTCTCTAAGACGATGATGCACGTCTCACCCCAGTGGTCAAGTGGCCGGTCTATAAAGGTCACATAACACTGCGGTAGTTCGAGCCTTGCAGTTTGCAAATGTTCTGTGATGAAAACGCGTGCCCGGTGTTATTGTAACCGGTGAAACTGGCAGGCGAAAAACAGTGTGATCATAATGCCTTCTCTAAGACGATGATGCACGTCTCATCCCCAGTGGTGGAACACCCTAAACTCCGAAGCATCCAGAGTTCAGGTAGTCGTTTGATGGATTAATAAGATCGTCTCAACTTGTAGTCTTCTTTTCGCAGGCTTCAGACAAACTGCATGTTAGATATTGAGCGCGTGTCTGAAAAATGTACCTGTTATCGGTTGATGTAGTTGCTGTGTTTGTCGTTTTTTTTGTATCGTGTGGCCAATAAGATTCATCTGTAAACGTTGTACCAGAGAGCGGACTGGCATTTCAACTCAGTTAAATGCCCTCGGAATCGAGTCCACTAACTTGCCGGCAGACGAAAGTCGTTGCAAGAATGCAATGCTGAAGAAGATCTTAACCTGAGCATCTTTCTTCCTAATACACCACTTCGACTAAAAAGTGCTACGAACTGCCAAGGCGAGTGAGTTACCCAGCACAACCAAGCCCCTTCCCAACAGACAGCGATGATTTTGTGGAGCAGCGACCTGCGCTGCTCCCTAATAGATGTTACCCAAATGCCAACGGCTTGTGATGTGCACTAAAATTCTCACTTGCACTTTCGTCGACTGGAGAAATGCGTGTCAAACAATCGAACGAAAAATAGGGCAGAGATTTTTTCTAAAAAATCCTAAAACGAATGCATCAAGGGCATTCGTTGGGAACGAAAAATGGCTCCGAAAAACCGAGTAGATTAGCATGTGAATGCAAGCTTTACTGAAAGCTTTAACTAAAACATTCCCGTCGACTCCAAGAGATGATTAAGTTAGGACTTGTGCGATCGCGCTTGCCACTCCGAGTGGGACATCGTTCTTCAAGGGTTAACCGTACTAGAAATAACAGTGGCTTTGTCGTATTCAATAAATCCGGAGCGTCCAAAACCTAAATAACGCCAGCATAATGTTTGCTACAGCCACTGTTAGCAATTTTTGTTTTTGTGATGGGCCTTCTCCAAGTTATGTCTGTTTTTGTAAAAGATCTCTAGATTTCCCCTATTTTCAATATTTGATCAACAATTAGGTACCAAAGAAGAAAAAATGACGCATTCAAAATGCTTCCAGGAATGAAGAGCACTCAGGTTGAGTTAAACGGTCAATATGTTGCATGTAACCAGAGAGTCGCAGGTTTTTATTGAATAATCTTTTGTATGGGAAGGCCAAATCAGGGAATTTTTATACAGTGACACGGAGCTCACAATGTTAGTACTTATTGACATAATTCGCTCGCGTATATCGTCACGCGTGTAACACAGTGGCGTCAGAAGTATCTGCCTGGACCTCATTGCAGATAAAGCGCCATGCACAGAAAGGCTTTCATGGGGCTATTGCCATATTTGGTTTGTATCCCGGCAGGCTACTTCAGTATGACTAACTTCATTACACGTTTTGTGCCAACTGACCAATCTGCGGAAAGCAATTTAACTCTGGATCATAGCCCATTTAGTGGATGTCCTATCCATACGGATCTAAGAAGAAGGTAACCTTTTCGTGTAGCGGATTTTTCTCCCATTGTGGGGAGTTAGTGAGCAGTTTTGGGCCTTTTAGTAAAGAGATGAAACTTCGTCTCAGTTGAACCAAGTGGGTTATTGATAGACGAGCTATATTTTGAACAGTCTCATAAAGTTCCTGACAGTCTTGTTTAGCGCGTCAGATCAATTTGACCAGCCGGTAAATTTCTGACTGTGACTACTACTCAACATATTTGTGCTGGTTCATAGGCGACAGCAAAGCTTCTCGGCAGCATGGTTGCTTGCTGGTCAATGGACTACACTATAAGCAATGACATTCAGTACACTCAAGTTCACTGCTACTACTGAATAGTTGTTGGTAGCACAAAACTGTAAAGTTTCCTGCTATTAACACTTACCAGACACCCCACCCAAATTTACTTCATGCAACTTCCATGCATGTTTGAAACTCCGCTGACTGCTGTCGTGTACAATCATTCTATAAAGAAAGGGTCTTTTTATTGACCAAAGATCGAAATGGTGGACGTATAAGTGCGCACCACAAGAAAAGAGCGGTTATTAATTTGACCATAAGATGTTCATATGCGGTGAAGAGTCAGACAACTCAAGGAAGAAAAACCCGCTGGCCGAAAACTGAAAAATATGACAGCAGCTTTGATAGACAAAATATTCTGCAGAATAGACGTAAAGGAGTGGGTGCATATGACGATATGCAACAGTTACCTTCGTTAGCGTCAAAATGACGAGCCTGCGGATGGGATCCTTATATGTGTGAGCAATAATTGGGACAAGAAAGCGTTTCTTTGTACTCACAAAAAATGAGACGTCTACACTCACAGTCTTCTGCGTAACCACTCTATAGCGTGCAGTGAAGAGGGCAACCAGAATGATGTCGATAAGCTAAGGCCTGTGTCGCTTAACGGTAGGCTTGATTGTGAATTTCATGGATGCATTTAAACTTGCAGCGCTAGAGTGATCAACTCCAGAGAGTACAAGTACTGGAATTTGTTACTTCTGCTGAGTTGCCAATCTGCTGCATCTGACTGCTATTCCCGCTCGAGTGCCTGGTGCCGGAAAAAGACGCACGAATTAGGAACAGGTTCATTCCGAACAAGTGAGTGCGAAGGTGTGAGTGCGTGCGAGTGCGAAAATACAACGACCTCAATCTATTTTATCGGAGGGGTACTGTCTGAACTTGGTCCAACGCTGACTTACACTGTCTGGCTTTGATAAAAGGCTGTGACTAGGATAGCGGGCTTGAATTGGAATCGCATAATTATTTGTTGAGCGTAATGTACCCCGGCCGCTGAAGTTCCAAAACCCAACCTCACGTTTATGTCAGGTTGGCCGCAGTGACGTGGCATCAGTGCATTTGGCCTGATCTAATGGCATTCACCGAAATTGTTATACCATAAACACCACAACTACCAGCCACAAAGTACCCATTATTTATGATAGTTTGATACATCCTACTCCCGGAGTATCTAAGGTTGCCGACCAGTTCACCGTTTAACATGCAAACTGTTTACGTAGCTCGGCCAATTATGAGTTCACCGAGCAAAAAGATTGCAGCCGTTCAAATTTTCATGGCGCCGTGAACAAATGGTTACAATAACCCTGACACTAACCACAATTCCTTGAAAAATATCATTTGGAGTAAAAATTATTTGCAACCCATTGTACGAGGCTTTGTGACAAAATGATCTTTCGTGTTTATGAGATTTTTCTTTGTCGCGTACCGCGAAAATTTTGGAAACTCAAAGTCTATTTTCAATAAATTCAGCAAAGGCCTTAGCACGCAGCCTCGGTTTCAAGTTATCACGCAACCTTCAGTGGTAGTGTGATCAAACGAACGTTTTTAAGAGGAAAACGTGCCCTAGTTTACATCTAATCCATAGGAAAACTTGAAAATCCCAAGTTCAAGCTTCGAAGGAGCTCCATACCATTAGACGGACACCCCATGGGTCAGTTTAACAGCATTGCGCTTGAAACTGTCGATTCCTTAGCTCCTCAAATGTTCTGTAGGTGCGCGTGCACAATATGAGTGGAATACATCATGAGCACCAAACTCAAAATCTGGGATATATATTTCGCCTAGATGGATTTTCAACAGAACCGGTGAGCAAACATCGCATGCTTCAGCTGATGCTATTTTATTCATCCTAAAACGCAGAGTTTTCCCTAATTTTTAGGTTCAGGGGTGAGCATGTGTTGCGACGTTTACTATCAGCCATCGGACGTACTGACGACACCAAGAGAGTAGCAGTCACCTGGGGCCCTAGTAATGGCCGATCCATACGACAAAAGGCTCACTATCTCAGCACCCTTACCACAATCTCCTTCATCGTCTGACCTGTGGGTGCTAGCCACCTACCTCAACCAAAGGCCACACCACCTTAATTTTCAGCAACCTACGAATCAGTCCCCCCGCTAGACCTTCTTGCAAACGCGAATCTAGCCGCAATTGCGTAATGCATTTCGGTTTTGTCGATGGCCCGTGTTTAGCATCGTGTACAGGTCAAACATTTCTGCAGTGTTGCAGTTCACCAAAATCATCCGTGTCAAAGAGTTGAAAACGGAGCCGCCCACACAAAAGTAATCGGTCAAATTGCCCGCATGCCTATGGGGAGCTCGTGGTACACGCCACAACACGTGGGCACTGAGTTGACATAATTTGCATCCGCGTCAGTACCAAACTCTACCAAAAGAAATAAACGGTATGCTAGAGATGTCAGACGATTCTTACTTGTGCATATCTAGCCCTCATAGGAATCCAACTGAGGAGTCACTCCCTCCGGCTGCTTGCGTCTCAATTGCTGAAACAATGATGGACAGCCCAGTTTTTTGGGGTTCCTTTGAAACTGAAACAAACAGACGGTGTAAACGGTCCGGATTCAATTTTGGTCGACACACCACAGCAGAGACCCCTCAATTTGTGTCACGCACGTCTGTACCGATCTTTGACTTTTCCGCATAAATTAGTCGGCTATGAAAGGCCGGGAAAACATCACATTTCGTCTACAGCTCAAAAGCTAATGAACTCAATGACGTAATGCTAAGCAAGAAGGACTCAACCCAGAGGGTTTACTGTTTCTAAACAAACTGAGTCTTAAAATGGCCTTTTTCAGGGATGCTCCCGCCATATGAGAGTTTCAGAATTCGAGAGCGATTCTACGGTAGGTGGATGACGTGTATCAAGCTTCTATCATTGGTATGATGGGATTCTAATGCTTTAAGCTAAAAAACGATGTACACTGTTACAGTTTACACCCTCAGTTGTGTAGTCCAAGTCCCTACTTCATGTTCCGCATTATTCACCTTTAATAACCTGCAATAAAACCCACCTCAGATAGTACAACATGGCATGGCAACTAGCAGCCCGACCTGCTGAGCACGTAACAAAGTCATGGGATCCAGATCAACTCGCCAACTGGACAAGTAGGTAGGTTACTCTTAAAAACAATTTGTCGTAATCCGACAATGTTTCACTAGCTCTGAGGACCCAAGGCATACAGCGGCAAACTACTTGTTTACACACTGGCCTGTTGCAAGCTGTGGTTTCCACCAAAAATAGGCGTTGACCAGAAAGGAACTTGATACAAGGCGAAGCAGAACAGACTTATACTATTCAGGTGGTTTGTCGCCCAGCAGTTCCCCAACCCAGTTTAGTGTGAAGACCCACAGAGGTGGACTTGTTTGCCATCTGTGTGGTTCTGATGTGGGCACGTGGACATCTATTTCAAAGCAAAAGAGAAAGACCTTCTGAGCTCGACGTCGCTCGATGACACTCTTCGTCCTATGAACGATAATAGTCAAGAATTCTGAAGAAGAACCTGCGCAGACATACAACTATAACACTAGGCCACCCGGTGCAAATCATTCGGTTGAATAAGGAGATCAAAAACGGGAGATTCATCTGGGTTTCAGATGAGCCTATCGTCAAAAACAAACTGTTATGCAGATGAGTGTGTAAGTCGAATTCCCCGAGCTTGTTCACTTGTGGCAGTTCATATCAAGTCATCCTCTCCGTTTTTCCATGTTATACGGCCAGGCAGCTAGATCTGAAGCGGTACATGACACGAAACTTGGTAGCAGGCATGTGACTGGTTGGACAGAATCCGATTATCGATCAGTACCTAATTTGTATTTCTCAGCCTTCCGCTGGTTCACTCAATTCTGTGGACAGACAGCACATTTTCTATATGGGGCACCCTACTAAAAACTGAAACTACTGAAAAAGTGCTGAAAATTGTTCGACAACCCACTACCGATGTCACTCTTCTCGGAACACATCAGTAGGTTCACTCTCCATCCACCTTACAGTTTTCTGGAACTGTAACAAAAGCAATCTGATACGCAACCAACTGCACACCGATCAAGATCCGACGGTAGACCCTTTTGTAATTCACCCAAATTTCTGACCTGATGTGCCGCACACGGCCTCCTCCTGTTCGAGAAATCAAAATATATTGTCCAGACGGAGCACATTACATCTACAGCACATTTTCGTTTTCTGCACGAACTCGGTGTTTGTAGATCAGTATTTGAACGAAATATTTAATGTTGGCAACTTAGCCCACGCCTCGAGGTCTCATTTAAGTGGACTCTCCTAACCTCGTCACAAATAGTTTGCTCAGAACAGAGTTTGTAATCTGTTGATGCTTAACTTGTCAGGAAAATTATGCTGTATATACTTGGTTTTCGGAATGCTGCTATCATCTAAATTAAATATCCCGATATAAATATATAGTCAGCTCTCATGTGAATTCTTGCCAGACGTCGACGTTTATACAGGAGATCCGGGTTTGTCAGAAAAGCGACAACCATCGAGAATTAAATCGTTCGCAAACATGTCATTTTTCGCTCAAAGTCAGATGAATATCCGGTTGAATCTTCCCTCGTGAACTCCTTGTGGTGTCGTCCTTGAGGTAACCCGTCAATTCGCGTAAGGAAGAAGCCAAAGTCGAGCACAGGAAAGGTCTTTTTTTGCCGCGAAGTAAGGCGGTTTATATACATCGGAAAAAATGGCATGAATTGGCTGAGACTTTCTCTTCAACCGAATAACCAATAGGAACCAACAGTTATGCACGATCGAGCAGAAAACGAAATGCAACGACCAATAGGAGTCACACGTGAGAGCGGAACGAGGATAAATCAATAGGGACTTAGTACGATGCAATCTGGTGACTGAACGTGTGGTGACGACAAATATAAGCAGAATGAGAGAATTGACCAGAAACGATCAGTCCGTAGTTAAGGCGAAATTTTAGACAATTAACAGTTCCGTTCTGGTAACACTCCTCACAGCAGCTCCTTCAAGCTGTTTTGAAATAAGGAAATGATGTTCTCAATACGAAGAAGACTCGGGCCTCCAGTTAAGTTACCGGTACCTCGCAAACAAATAAATGTTTGTGTAAGGAATACGAAATCGTTTTTAAAAAATGATATTGTTTTTCCAATTTCAGTTTATAAAAGCCATAAATTCCAGCGCAGAATTCGCGGTTACCCGGTGATTTATATGTGGACGTAAATGCACCAAGCTGTTTTGTTTCAGTGAATTAAATTTCAAACTAACCCTCTGACCATCGGTTGGTCATTACAGGATCGGCCGAAATTGTGCAGAACAGTTATGTTGAAATTACCTTTTCTGGTATTCTACGTGTCATGGAGTAAGAATTAGAGCAGTCGAACAGTACCACTAAAGGCAATAGGTGAAGATAGGCTGTATCAAAGTGTGCTATGGACAACTAATTATGACTAATCCCGATTAGCATACAACAAGGATGAGGCATCACTGGGAGGTGCATGGTGCGTTGGCATTCGATTCCAAAATAATTTTCCGTTAAGCAGGATTTAGGACCTTCCGGCGAATACCTTCGTTTTCCACACGTTGTTGCCACCTCTCCTGAACAACACTCTGCGCATACCGGCTTTCTAAAACCGCTAGTACCAGTGAAAAGAGAAAAGCCCTTCGCCGCGGAGTTGTCTGTGAGATTTAAAAACTGAATATCCGTCTTCTTCTTGAACGCGACTTCTTGAACTTTCCTGGATATTCCTTGACTATCACGCAATTGTAAACGAATACTACCAAGCAGTTTTACAAATTCCGTGGTAAACCCTACCTCCCATTAGACGCGAAGCGATGTTACCAGAAAACCACATATTACTTGCATGCCTCATCATTAGTATCCGCCGTCACACTAGTAGATAGAACAGACCTAGTTTGGTGAGCATAGCACAGTACAGTACGCGCGGTTGCGTTACATCAGTGTCCCTCCAACAAAAGCTGTATACTACGCCGACGTAAACCTTGTTTTAATTTAGTGAATTCCAACCTTACCTTGAAAATACACATCCTAAACGCATCCCGGTTGACCCCACCAGAATTGATGCGAGTGACAGTTTATCGCTAGTGATA
This sequence comes from Opisthorchis viverrini, assembly GCF_000715545.1. NCBI lineage: Eukaryota > Metazoa > Platyhelminthes > Trematoda > Opisthorchiida > Opisthorchiidae > Opisthorchis > Opisthorchis viverrini. The sequence goes on from NW_008751820.1 coordinate 693,235, forward strand.
GTTGAGGTCACCCCAAGGTGGGCGATACATTCCGTTACTTCGGTTTGGTACTCTGCGTTGGCTATGGTCCCGTTTTAACATTCTACTCCGTGAAGTGATCCGGGCCAACACCCCAGGGCGCAGTTATTAGAATCTGGGGTCCAGGAGGCAAGCTAAACTGGAATTTGAAAGTCCGCCACCTATCAGTATAGGCATATCAGTGACCACCTTCTTCATTTATAGTTTCCTCAACAATGTCCCGTTTGGAACCGGTAATGAAATCAAAGTGAAAGAGTTACCGGGTTTTCCCGAAGGCTTACAAAACATCCATTTGTGATAGATGTTCAAACCAACAACAATACCGCGAAGTGGGACAACGATTAATGACCAATGATTTATGATCACGCCCTCATTATTGTGCATAATGTCTGGTGGAAATTGGTGTTTACTCTCAGGCAAGCGACTCGCCATAAGAAGGTTTCAGAGAGTTGAAAGCTGCTCGCTTTTTATCACAACTATTTAACGTTGCTGAGAATATCACATTTCAGGGGTTTATTCAGTGTGAGGCTGAGGAAACCTACTTTCCTTCTTGTTTTTTTTAACAAGAGAACGTCATTCTGTTCGCCAACATCGGCAGGTGACTTGCAAACATCTCGTCTCCATGCGAGAAGACATAATCAAAGAGTAGTTGAGTTCTTTTTCAAATGCTGACTGCACTCTTTGGGTGTCGTTGTTACATTCTACGCATCAGTAGTGAACATTCCAGATGCGTTATGTGCTTTGGTAATTAAACATCACTAATTTAGTTCCAGTGTGCTAAAATATCCACAAACAGTGATGAGCCTGTACCACGTGATTCCATTACGACTTCAGTTTGTCTGACACTGAACGCTCGACGACAAAAATCACACCATTAGTGACACTTATGGGTACATATATACCATTGAAGATCCGAAGAGAACGTCATCCACGCTTCACAGTTTGATGTGCGGTTACAATATGTATTCGCCCCCTTCACTGATGAGGCATTGTGAGCTGTACGTGTTACAAATAGAGTGTTAATTAGCCTTCAACTAATAGTTGTTTAAAACAGCTATTTTCATTTGCACACTAATGTGGCCTTGACAACGGTCTCAGCTGAACCCAGCTGGATCTCTCTTTTATGGTGATTCAAAGATGGCCGGATTTTTTAGCAACCTTGTGAGTGGAGTGAGCAATAAATTATACGTACTCTGCTGAATTTCATTTTACCTCAAAATTGGATATGCCGAAAATGAAGAAAAATGTGGCATTTCACGATGAAATCAAACAATTGTAGCCTGGCCTCTTTCCAAACAATGTCGGTGGCAAGATCCGACATTTTTGACCTTTTTCTCATTCATATGATTTTTCCAGGTCCATCCACTTTTTTGATTTTTAAGCTTGTCAGCCCAACAATTAGAGGGTAATGTCTGAGCTTCCTTGAATCTAACGAATTTCCAAAAGTACAGACAGAAATGGGATTCCGTAAAATAACCCATTGCTCGATAGAATGTGAAAATTTTTTCGTGTCCACCGAAATACCGCATGCTTACGTGCATCGCTATATGTGTGACTGGACAAATAGTTTACAGATAAACAAAAAAAACTCATCCGAGCTACAATTCATCCAGACACATTGCCAAATAGTCCACAAATGAACATTGGAAAACGCATGAAGATTAGGTAAAAGTTGAGCGTTTTTTTCGAACATTCTGATGTGATTGGTTCTGATGCGGGAATATCATGTTGGTGATTTGAAAGACTAAACAAATTCTGCTACCGAAAATTCAGTCAGTTTCCTCTGAAAATGACGATAGAATTGTACAGTATTTTACGGAGTTATATTTCTAGTTTAAGTGGAACTAAAAGCAATCGAAGTTTAAGTGGAACTAAAACTAAAAGCGATCGCTGTTGAATATCAAAGATGGCTGATGTTCTCTTTCGTCGTTGTTTGAAGACCTGATGGTGTGTGTGTCTATTATGTCCAGCCCACAAACTTCGGGAATGTGTTTGAAAACCTGGAAACGAGTGGTTTGCTAGCAGTGGCATCGGATTGTTCTCAGAAGGGTTATAGCATCGGTACCATTTAAGTATAGAGTTGGCACCGTGTTCCAGTTAATTTGTATCAGGAAGGCCAGATTCCTGAATGTAACCTCAGAACACCCGAAACCTACTGCTCCACCAAAATCTCAACAGGAAAGCCGGCAAGCATCCAGGCCAGTCAGTCATCCAATCAATTCAGCAAAAGCTGATGAATGTTCATGCACGCCACAGAAGCACGATTGATGTTGATGGGTGTTCACTAACGTCTATCAGACAACCTGGATCAATGTCAGATAGTCGCCTTTAAATAGCGTGGGGCCGTTGTAACTTTTGCTCTCACACTCGCACGCACTCACTCGCTTGTTCAGATGAGGCTGTTGTGTTTCCTTCTGTGAACCTTTTATTCTCCGGCACTAGGCACTGGAGCGGGTCAGCAGTAGATACCACAGATTGACGAATCAGCAGATATAACAATTTGCTTCCTGAAATGCAACCTCAATCAAGTCGAAAGACGTTTTCTTTTCTCATCAGCCTAATTATATTTATCAAAGAATGAGGAGGTTTTAACTCCTCAGTCGAGATTTCTTTAGGTTTAAGGGGTATTGACCAAGTTACTGGTGAGTGTTCATTCTTTCCAAAAGACATCATCCCGCAGGACAGATTACATTTTGGTCTTCTTTTGAGATGGTCTCCTTTGGCAAAATCAAGTACATCGGTATAATTCCTGAACTGTATGTAAATTGTATGAATGTAAGATTTGGTGTTTTCAATAGCTTGACAGCATTATCATTTAATGGGGTAAAGAGTGTTTACTAGAAAGTTTATGTGGTCTGCAAAGAGCAGCTTTAATCTTTGACCTGATTGGCTATCGATAGTTGTCCCGATTGCGGTCTCATGGGTACGATCCTAATCTTTGTTGCGTTGTGTTCTGTAATTCATGCGTTCGATTGCTCAACCGTGTGCTGCAATTATCGTCTCTTATTTCTTGTCCCGGTTGGTTTTTTAGTAAACTGTATTCCGTCATTCAAACAAAAGGAATGTGAGCCACGCCGCAATCTATTTTACCGATGGAAGAAACTTAGACAGGAAATGATGAATGACAATTTCAGCAGGCGTTGGAGTAATCGAACGCAAGAATCACAAACCACCACGCAACGCAGATTGGGTTGTGACAAATAAGACTCCGACTGAGATGATCATCGGACTGGAAAGTCCTGACTGACGGATCAGCCGACCGACACAACCAAGGTATCTTACTGGGTCGTTGTTCGATGTGCTAGAGCAATACGTGCCATTGCGTTTGAAGGAAGGAACATTCATTCTTGCTACATGAGTTTAGTTTGTATTTGACACAATAAGATACTGCAGGTAGTCAAATATCCACAGGTAGACAGCCAGACGTGTCCGGCGAGATCATTCATTTCTTCCAGACATTCTTGGACTCAACCGTATAAGAACAGTGGAATGTATCGTGGAGATCCACTGTTCTAGTCGCAGTGGAAGAGTCATTTTACGGGCCTCTCCTGGCAAATATATTTGCAGACTGACAATTATCTAGGCAATTATTCTTGAGCTTTTTGACACTGAGATCGCAGCTTTTCTTCGTACGACGATTAGCGAACTTCAGCAACCCAGCAATGCACAGTGTTGGAAGTTACCTGTGCAGCCATCCACTGGATCCCTGCTAAGGCACTGATCAATGGATACTTCTGGGGAGGGGAGATGGGACAAGTGTAGCAGAGTTTTGTGAAATTTGAGCTACTTGAGTAGTCTTGCGGTCATTGCTTTAGGCTAAATAAGTGGGGACACTGATCAATGGATACTTCCGAGTTGGGGAGATGGGACAAGTGTAGCAGAGTTTTGTGAAATTTGAGCTACTTGAGTAGTCTTGCGGTCATTGCTTTAGGCTAAAGGTTTTAAGTGGGGAAGACAATCGTCCTTCCGATTAAGCTCGAGCGCCCTGGTAGTGTCTGAGACTGCATGTAGTTAATAGCTTTACCACCACATGACATCAGCCTTGTTGCTTTATTCGTCGCATACAACGGGGTGGATCAGCGAAAACTCTTGAATACTGACGCTTCACAGCTTCCTTCATTGTTATTTAGTGTTGATCTTGGCTATGGGAACCTCACTCACCCACCTATGCAACTGAAACATTGCACGCTACAACTTACGACTACTGCCCTACGTCTCAACCTTCCGTTTTTAATGTAACTTTTAACGTTAAGACTCGGCTAACAAGGTACTCTATCCAGTGACCTCTACTGCATCCTGAAAACTTGAATACAGGATTTGAGTACATTTTCACTGAGCTTACAGTGTAATTTCTAATTATCGAACAATCCTGAAGCTGCTGAAGTCAGTTGCACCGGTGTCGACGCAGCCCTAATTTGATGATAAAACTCTCAATTACTTGATCGGCTACCTTTCAGCAGCCGACTCTGTGATGCTCGACATTCTACTTTGGTATAAGCTCGCACTGATTGAATGTTGGAAGATCTTGGTCTGTCACGTCTGTTTATTCCGGAACGAACTGCAGCTCTGACTCACTGAAAGACATCATCTAGCAAAAACTGACCACCTTATTGATCACCACAAATAACCGGGCTATTACTTTATATGCGAATGAACGTCATCATCATCGACAGCGTGACATCAGTCTTCAACACCGATGCTTCGCTGTCGTACAGCCATGATTTATTTGAAAGCCTTATTGTGAAGAAAAGAATAAAGGTGGACGGGGGAAGCAACTTAGTGCCAGCTTACAACAATCATTTCGGAGTGCCTACACCTCCAAACACATACTCGGACAACCTGGATGAACTGACAGCAAGGACGCTACTCATATCGATTAGCAGCCATATCTTGAAGTGTCTCCAACCAGGTGCAGTGGGGATCAGGCGGTCCCCATCCTGGAAGGTGAGTAGCACCGACAGCACCCAAGCGTCTCGATATCTCCTTTTGCCACTCAGAGTTGGGCATGAAAAACAGCACTCTCTTTGGCAAACGATGTTTAGGCATATGCAACACATATCCAAACCGATGTAGCCTCTCGTGCTGGATACATTTTTCATTAGGAGTCCCCGTTGCACAACTGAAAACGCGCTTTCTAATTGCCTCGTTACGGATTCACCGACACCAACCCACACGAGCTATGATTCTGAGACAACGATTGTCAAACACTTGAAGACGTCTCAGTTCCGCTGTTCAAAAAGGCCAAGTCTCACAGCTATACAACAAAACAGCCCGCAATTTAGCTTGATATACATGTCCCTTGAGATTCAGGGATACATCACTCTGACGCCATAAATATCTCAAATTAGCAAACGCGACCAGGGTCGTGGAGACTCGTACATTAACCTCATCTGTCACTACAATCAGAACTAATACAACACTCAAGATGCGTAAAACGCTCCATAACTTCGTGTGTCTCTTCCTGGATTGTAAGTGGCGTGTTCAGTGACTGCAAGTCCAGGAGTATGATCTTACACTTTGTGGGTGCAAAGCGCACACCACAGGACGGGAATACTTTGATCAGTCCGTCCAAAAACACGTGCACCTTCTCATCCCTTTTGATGACGAGAACGATATCGTCTGCATATTCCAGATCGAAAAGGGTTTTCATCAGAGGCTATTTGAACGCCGGGGTTTCAAAGACCTTTCAGCGTTCGTCTCATTATTTCATCGATCACGAAGTTAAAAAGGAGTGAAGATAGTGGGCGTCCCTGACGAACACCGCCTTGTTTACGGAAGCATTTGTAGAACTCGCCGTATACCTTTACGCGTCCAAAAGTCTGGGAATACAAAGAGCTTATTATGTTCACGAACTTCCGGGGCATTCCTTGGTGGACAAGCGTGTCAAGAAAAACGAACCGGTCAACTGAGTCGAATGTGCCTTGGAAATCCAGGAATACTAGAATTGTAGGTCGCTTGTACGTGTGATGTCGCTCTAGCACCTGACGAAGTGTGAAAACTTGATCAATGCAATCCCTACCAGGCTGGAATCCCGTTTGCTGCTCTCGAGTCAGTGTTTCACCAGCAACCATAAGGCGACGAAGCACAAGGGACGCCAAAAGTCCTGTTACGACGGCGGTCAAGCTGATCCCTCTGTGGTCACCACACTCACTACTAGTTGCTTTTTCAAAAATGGACACCATCACCGAATCTCCCCAGTTTCCTGAAACAGTCTCTTACTGATCAAGCAAACGTCGATTGAGGACTTCAGCCATATTTTTTTAACAATGCGGGTGGGAGGTCATCCGGACCAGAAGATCGGTACGGCTTGAGACATATGGGGTCACAAACCCCGGATGCCCTAGGTGGCTCTACGTTTACCGTCCAGGCTTTTACTTCAGCTGTACGCTCCAAATGACTGACAGCGATGGGCAACAGGAATTGTTGTTCGAAGTATTCAACCCAACGGTCGAGGTGTTCAAGATGGTTATTATCTTCTTACCCTTGATGGTTTCGTTCACAGGTCGTTTCAGGTGGCCGTTCGCACGGATTGATTGGCATAATCTTTGGGCATTTCCGGATTTCTGGGCCTCTTCCATTTCTTTCGTTTTCCGAGTCCACCAGACTTCATGGTCTGCACGCACACTCACTTCCACTTGACATCTGATAATTCGTCGGTTCAAATTATGTTGGGGGGCGGTGGTGTATTTTTTCGAGTCTAATTAAATGTCGCTGTTTGGTCTGATATCCAGAGCTTGAGTAAGCCACAGGCAAAACTCCAAACGTGTGTAGAGCTCGTCCCATTTGTAAGAGATTTCAAAAGAGGATCCTGAGAACCTCACCAAACGCCAGGTTTTCCCAGTCTCTTACTTGTTGAACCATTTGTCTGCACATTACGTGGCTCTGGGAACGCAGGAGGATGCGAATCCGGACGAGCGCGTGGTCGGAATCCAAAATGAGTTTCAAAGCGAAGGGCAATTAGTTGTTCATACGCGCCATCGTTCACTGGTGGCGATGTGATCAATTTGGGTTTGTGGCTAGCACTCCGGTCAAGGACTCGACGTCACTAGACTTGTTCTGCAAGTTGGCACTGCATAGAAGCAGCCTGTGGTCAGCCACTGTCCGCACTACCGGATTCAATCCGAAAAGTCCAGTCCCATCTACCTGATTAATTCTCAGATGCACCAAGCCTGCCCATTGTGGATTCAGATTTCTAACGACCACAACAAAACCTGAACTTTTAGCTCATTGCAACAGGACACTAAAGGCGTCATAAAACATGTCTTCAATGGTGTTAGAGTTACGGGCCGACAAACAGACAGTGATCAACTTCCCGCTTGTGAGACACGTTCACATGGACAACAGTGACCATCAACAGTATCCAGTCCAGCAACTATGCTTCCACCCGCTGACTTCGGACGATACCAGCCTTTGCACATGCTGCCGCAGCAGCCTCTGGATCGACGGAGGTGAGCAGACTGTGCGAGTGGAGAGTAATGGAGCAGTTAGCTCAACCAGTGTACGTGCATTTTGAACCATTGTCTCTGCTACATAGCATGGATAAATATCAAACGAGTCATGTGTGAGAGAAAGAGCAGCTTGTTGCCCTGTTTGTTCTAGGGCGTGGATATTGAAAATAATCATATAGACTGGGCGTCGAGGAATTGATTTCGAGATGCCTGGGCCTGTCAGGGCCGGGTGATGCACTAACGGAGTCATCGATCCTAACCTGCGGGCCTACAAGTAGAGAATTATTAGTGCGGTGGGGAGAGGGGGAGGAAAAGTACGTGAAAGAGAAAGAAGGGAGGTATCGGCAGTAGCCTGGTCTTGCTTACCTATCCTGCTGTATGCATTAAGCGAGGCTACCCTCCTGATTGCACCATGCGACGGCCGATGTAACATGAGAGTATTGTTAATTAAAAGTGTCATCATTGTACGGGGCTGGGATACTGCCAGGGCACCAACACGTAGACTGGAGAATGAATAGGGTCCTCAACCGAAGCTTTTGGCTCGAAAGCCTGACCTCAAGGCAGCGGCAGTTGGCCAAAAATTTTTTACAGAACAAGTAGCCACACATGTTCTAACCCCCAAACTGAAAGACCAAGAAACTGTGTTCTTCAGGCCTTTAAACATTGACCAACCGGGCATGAGAAACTCTATGACTGTCGCACAAACACTCACTGCCATACCCACTGGGTCGCTGAGGCATACAAACCATCACACCACAGTATGTTCCAGTCTTCGTGACGGTATAATCCAAGAACACAAGGAAACAAAGCAATGCCGTTTCGGGTTGCGGCCGACTTAGATTCAGTTCCCAAGGCTGGAGTCAGTGTTGGCGATTTGTGGGAAACATAGCTCGTTGTTGACGCAGATTTGACTGACGCATTGAGAAAATCTACCCCTTATTAAAGAAATGGTGTTTAGTTTGGAGAGTGCTGATCAAGATTTTTTTTAAAGTCGTCGGGTGTTGATACTGCTAAAATTTGTTCATCCGGACATTCGGATAATAGGGACTTCCGCTTATCGTCGCAAACAATAAGGGAGAAGTTGTATACCTTACAAGAAAAGGGATAACCGTAGAGCTTTAATAAACCGTATGCTTTATTCGGGTATCATATATATTCGGGTACATAAATGTCTAAAAGTACTGATGTGCAATTTCCGTTTTTGTCGAAGAACACTTCATTTGAATCCCTCACAAGTGACATTCTTAAACTCACCATGATGAACGAGGACCACTTCTATTCAGCCCCGTTTTTATTGTTCTCCATTTCTGCTCTCCCAGATTGGGCTAACCAGGTGAACAAAGTTGTCATCTTACATGGTACATTAATTTAGCATATTATGCCAAGATTTCCGTTTTATCCGGCAGGCTTCCCTTTGCGTAAAGTTGGGTTGAGAAGATATTTCTCAACGGAGAGTTGAGTCAACTTTGTGACTTGCAAGGGTTGTCCATTAACATGAAGGAATGTGCCTACCAAACAGAAAATATTCAGAAGTGTTGAGCGTTTAGCTGGTCTCGGTCACCTGGATGTATCAGAGATATCTTGAAGTATTTCTGAAAATTCCTTGTGGCACGGGCGGTCTGAATTTGGTTAGATATCCCGGCTCACTCCAAGTGGCTGGTTGTTCTATATCCTAATAAGAAGATTGAAATATCGGGCCGTCACAATTCGAAAGATCTGTACAGATTGTGAATATGCCGGGTACTGAATCATCCGGATCATCCATTATTTACATAAAACCGGTTTTAATGGCTTTTCATTGCACCAAGCAATTATAATCACACCTGAAAGGACACTCCCTTTGCGGTTATTCCGCTGTTAAAGTTATCTAATTTCATCTGCTCGAACCGGAAAATTCTTACAGCCATACAATGAAGCAGCCCGTATTTGGACTGATACACACGTTCACTACACAGTCTTTTTAAAGAATTCCTTGGTTCAAACCTACTGAACCGGACAGCCTGTGAGCTGGGGACTCTTGAGACTCATTCAGTGTTAAGTGATCATGTATCTAATTGATGTTCCGCTTGGTAAACACCCACTTCGTCTCACAACGAAGAGACTTCTCCCGGATCGGTAACATTTAGAATCGCAACAATAAATTATCCGTCCAGCAACCGGTTCCGAGCGTTGCCATTGTAATGAGAACTTAGATGATATCCCCTGTTGGAAAGCAATGTAATCCAAAGGACATCAACGTCCACTTGCAGGATGCAACCACGATCCGCAGAGCGCTTTTCATGGCGTCGATCCACGTACCAGTGATAGCGATTTCCATGATCACATAAATGATAAGTGGACACCATTTGCCTACTTTCCTGACCACAGTTCCTAGTCACCTGATTGCTCTTCTTCTTGTCCACTTGTCGTGATCGATTCGGACGTTCTGTTTATCCAGTCGGCCGAATGTACGTAAAGGCGACTGGCAATCAGCAATGCGACTAGTTTCGATCGGAGTGTGGATAAAGCACCGTGGGCGATAAGAATCGCCTTAAAAAATCAAAGCTGCATCGGCGTTATATTTGCATTGATGCGACTCTGTCAATTTTGTAGACCTCGGATAACATGCCCGGTTACTGAAAATACGACTCCATGGTCCTGATGACTGTTCTGTGGAATTCCAGGCAGTAAAGTGAAGATACAAATTCCTGCACTCTTATCTGAGTGGCCAGCGGGGTTTACGTAATACCAACAATGACACAGCACTTAAGCCAACTGGCTATATGTGTGCGTCCTTCCACATCTGGCACTCTCATCCCCCTCGAGAAGAGTTCAAAATGGTCGTTGACTTACCTTCACACTTTTGCTTGTGACTGCCAAATGCTTCAACATTCACAGTTTCGGAAACTTTCATCTGACCTTGGTCTTCCGAACCGCTCTTCTGCGCTCTCATCCGACGATCGATTGTCCATCTCAAGACAGCTTTATGAAGGCCAACTACTGGAGGGGCTGATCTATTCGGTTTGGAGGCTTACCTTTGCAGAGGACGAAGAAATGACCATAAAACTTCCTGCCTCCCATCGCCATCACAATTCGCAGCACCAGATTCTCGGCGTTTGAAAGGATTTCGACCATTTTCCATACTACTCGACAAGACATGGTTAAACGTTGAACTACGTAGTAATTAATTTCGATCGTTTATGACCAGTCACTCCGCAAGAGAATTTACAGACGCTTGCCGGCAACCGAATCAAAATGACCTCGTAATCGGCAGCTTACAGAGTGCCGCAAAGCCTAACGATAGACCATTGAGGTGCTTACTACGGGTCCCCAGTGAGTGCACGTGTGTTCACAAGTTGCTCAATCGCTGTGTTTCTTACACTCCTTTTCTACCCTTTCCTTCGTCAGCTAAGCTGGATAGTGTTCACCAGTTCTCTTGGCAACGTCTGGCGGGATGTATTACCCGACATTACACAGACACTGGAATGAATCTACACACACACATAGACACACACATTGGTGGCCATTCGAGGCATTTTGTCCTTGAGACTTTGGACTGCCATGGGGAGATCGACTCGTTGTCATCAATTGTCATCTAGCCACCAAGAACATCGTCTTGTAATGGCAGTTGGATAAATCACGCTCCCTTTTTCGCTGCCATTCCCATTGGTCTTTTTTCAGACAGATGAATGGTCTTGTTGACAAAACAGTCGAAATACGAATTCTGTTTAGAAACCGCTTCCAGGACTTGTATCTCAGGTTCGAGCATGTTTGATTAGCGAATCCTGAGGGCTGTGTGGGTTGGCACCTGACCAAATTCAATTCTTCTTCTAGTGTTTACTGTCAAGCACGAATGAGATATTCCAAGTACATCTCGCTCTCTCTTAGATTATCAACAGGGACCACAAAATAATCGTGGTTCACATCCACGGAAGATTTTCAACTAGCGGAATGTTTGTGAACAGGGATACACCATCAGCTGAGAACAACCTAGGGTTGGTTTTGTCGACAAGCGGAAAGGTGTACTGTTAGGCGTGAATTGGTAGCTAGGACTGGTTCTACCACTGTTGCTAGCCGTTGGACAACTGGAGTAAAGCGAGAACCACACATTGCGATGATCGACCTAATCTATAATCCTGAAATGTGAACTTTAGATAAGCTACTCAGTCGGAGGAGTTTATTCTTGTTGCCATCACCACGCACTTCCGAAATAGAAAACGTTTAAAGTGTTTGGTCAGTTGAAATTCGACGCGCCTTTCTTTGTAGACTCCTCCTCCTGAAACTTAGTGACCGATTGTAATATGTGGAACTGCAGCATAACTAACTATGTCTCACCACTGGAGATCTCCCAGACGTCTGTAGTCAGCAAGGCATCGTTGATAATCTGAAAAAAATGCGAACGAGCAATAGGGACACAGAGGAAGCACGCGTTCGTTAGGGATTCAATGAATTCGGGTCGGTGGTACATCAAGTTGGGTTGAGCACGCTCTCCCTTGGATGGTGCAGTAAGATACACAAACTTGGTGGCTGGTAACCTGTGGTTGTTGAGTGATAGGAATGACACAAACGGTGCAACAATGAGATCGTTACTTACGAAAAGAAAACATATTTCCAATAATTGCATGGAGTTCATTGGTGCTCTGTCGCGTGATTTCTAATGATACTTAAAGTGTTTCGTAACCGTACGTTCCACTGTCCATTTATGGTAGTGGTTTGCGTGGAGTGTATCGTAAAACAAGGGCGTATACAATCAGAATTGGTCACACATTTCTACGACCAACTCGTCACAGACCAATGTCACAAACAGTCCTGATCCTTATTCACGTAAAGTTCAGTTTTCGCCAGCGCTTATTCTCCACAATACCACACAGCATTTATTCTTCAAGTGCAACTTCACTGACAGTATTCTGATAGCCAACCACCGAACCTCCAACCATAGAGCCATAATTCCATAATTCATTGTTCGGGGAAGCCACCGTTGTTTTGGAAGAAAAATGCCATCCGGAACATTTGCTTCGATTTGACGTTCTCAGTTTGCAGTACACACTGCGAGTAAGGGACATTTTCACCGAACTCATGAGGCTACTGTTCAATGGAGTGTGGCATATGACCCCGGCCTCTTGTGGGATAAGTTTTTTACTCTGTTCTAACAGTTTACTGGACTGAGAAGTCTGAAAATGACAGCGTTCCACAGCCAAGTGTGTACATTGCTTCAGTTGTTCTATGGGTCGATGCTGTCAGATTACAAAATCAGTCATTTTGGCTTCAATAAAAGCGTTGAAAAGATGTCTATGCATGCTGGAGAGACAAACACTTGTGTATCAACTGACAAAGGATAGGGGGAATTACAAGCGAGTATTGGGGATTCTGAAGGTAGTCAAGAAATATGGTATGGTGATGGTCATAACAATGATGATGATTCAGAAGTGTGCACTAGTCTGTTTGATGCACAGACATGATGGACACGAAAGTGGATCACCCTATTGCATTGGTTTGATTCGTTAGCAGTCCAGGGAACCGAAATGCACCAAATAGCGTAGCTTCGTGGCTTTCTACATGGATGTTAGCCCTTTCAAGTCATCATGCAACGGCAATTATAAATACATTATTTCATCCCCATATATATCCCAAATTTTCGAAGACTTGCTGTCCGGATGAACAGATCAGGACAGTGTTTCTCTAGTTATAATATACCGATTGTTCACCAATCCCTTCTGAATAGTAGGCGCCCCAATCGGTTATAAATGATTACCAATTGATTGAGAATCGTATGCTTCTTCAAATTTGAACCAGGGTATCCTCATTGCAATGGCTACAAGTTGTGACACGCACGACGTTAACTCCCAAGCAAAGGTTCAACGTTTTCTCTTGTAGTCTGCACTCTCCGGATGCACCAGGAGACAGTGATTCTCCAAAGGTAAGGGTTCACGACAATTTCAGTGCATGGAAATCTGAAAGAGAGCTCATGAGTCAAAGCTCAGTAAGCAAGGTTGGACATCACGAATACTTACATATAAATTATTCAAACTGGCAGACACCGTAAAGAAACACGATGGTTCTTTACGGTTGTGTGTTGATTATCGCAAGTTGAATGCCGTCACTCAGAAAGATTGTTTCCCACTATCCCGCATTGACGATAACTTTGACTCCTTAGGGGTTGCATTCTGGTTCACCACACTCGATTTGGCCCTTGGATACTGGCAAGTGGAAATACAGACTGTTGACCGGTGCAAGGCCGCTTTCGCGACTCCATCGGCCTAATATGTGTTCCAAACCATGCCGTTTGGATTGACCAACACACCAGCCATATCCAGCACCTCATGTACACAGCTCTGCATGGACTAATTTCGAATAAGTGCCTAGTCTTCTTGGATGACATCATCGTACACGGCAAAACAGTCTCAGAGCACGCAATGCAAACCTAAGACTTGTTTTGAATGGATTCAAACAACTCGAGCTAAAACTAAAGCCGTCGAAATGTGCGTTCCTTCAACGGGCATGTAATCTCAGCCAACGGAATCCGGTGTGATCCCGCTAAGATAGAAGAAGTAGCCAACACCAAAATCGGCTGATTAGATCCGTAGCTTCATGGAACTGGCTTCATATTATCGTCGCTTCGTAGCTGGGTTTGGCAAGATCACTGCGCCGCTTACATCCCTGCTACAAAATAACAGTCCTCTTGTTTGGTTCGAACAACAAGCCAAACCATCCAAACAGCTCCGTGACTGCGTGTGCCGTTAAACGCCTATTCGGACCTATCCGGTTATAGTGCCGTCTGCTGGTACCTTTACCCTCGACACGGATGCAAGTTAGAACGCGATTAGTGCGGCGCTGCCTCAGCGCTTAGGTAACTCGATGGAAAGAGTGAACTCATTTGCCAGCCGAGACCCGGCAAGCAAGTTTATACATCACTAATAATTACCTATAAATCAATGAAACTGGCAGACACCGTATACTACGCACGACCTTGGCAGCTCTGCCAGTTAATGTGGTGTGAGTATATGATTTGTGGATGACTAGCGACCAATCACATTCGGGTCTCTATGTTGACAGAAGTGGGCCGTATATAAGAGGCTCACACCAAGTAGTTGTCCGTTCCTGCCAGCTGGATGGACCCAAAACAGGACGATCCAACCATCCGAAGGGTCCCTTTAAAGGGTTGTGCACCACAGTTGGCACCGCGGGAGCGTAGTCCTGTAGAGAAGACCGTTAAACGTCCTCAACATGGAACTGAAAAAGTTATTCCACAGGTTCAGGCGAAATGAGAATATGCCATTTGTTCAATGATTTGGTTCGACTTTCCTCTACTTCGGTCCTAATTTCGGTACAACAATCCTTAAACTGCTTCCAGTCTGACCAGTCTATTGAACAAATTTTCCTGTTAAATATTTCTTGTGAACTGGTTGTCCCCTTATGAGAATGATCTCAGAATAAACTGCTTCGCAGAATCAATGGCTTTTGAGTAAAGTTGTAAACAATTCGTGAATTCTAGGATTATTGTATCGTCTTTGTTTCTGTGTATGACGTTGCCACTCTATCAATGGAATCTCTCGCAGAGAAACCACAGTTTACAAGGCGCTTACCGAGATGCATGCTCAAATGTTCATCCGGACAGCAAGTCTTCGAAAATTTGGGATATATATGGGGATGAAATAATGTATTTATAATTGCCGTTGCATGATGACTTGAAAGGGCTAACATCCATGTAGAAAGCCACGAAGCTACGCTATTTGGTGCATTTCGGTTCCCTGGACTGCTAACGAATCAAACCAATGCAATAGGGTGATCCACTTTCGTGTCCATCATGTCTGTGCATCAAACAGACTAGTGCACACTTCTGAATCATCATCATTGTTATGACCATCACCATACCATATTTCTTGACTACCTTCAGAATCCCCAATACTCGCTTGTAATTCCCCCTATCCTTTGTCAGTTGATACACAAGTGTTTGTCTCTCCAGCATGCATAGACATCTTTTCAACGCTTTTATTGAAGCCAAAATGACTGATTTTGTAATCTGACAGCATCGACCCATAGAACAACTGAAGCAATGTACACACTTGGCTGTGGAACGCTGTCATTTTCAGACTTCTCAGTCCAGTAAACTGTTAGAACAGAGTAAAAAACTTATCCCACAAGAGGCCGGGGTCATATGCCACACTCCATTGAACAGTAGCCTCATGAGTTCGGTGAAAATGTCCCTTACTCGCAGTGTGTACTGCAAACTGAGAACGTCAAATCGAAGCAAATGTTCCGGATGGCATTTTTCTTCCAAAACAACGGTGGCTTCCCCGAACAATGAATTATGGAATTATGGCTCTATGGTTGGAGGTTCGGTGGTTGGCTATCAGAATACTGTCAGTGAAGTTGCACTTGAAGAATAAATGCTGTGTGGTATTGTGGAGAATAAGCGCTGGCGAAAACTGAACTTTACGTGAATAAGGATCAGGACTGTTTGTGACATTGGTCTGTGACGAGTTGGTCGTAGAAATGTGTGACCAATTCTGATTGTATACGCCCTTGTTTTACGATACACTCCACGCAAACCACTACCATAAATGGACAGTGGAACGTACGGTTACGAAACACTTTAAGTATCATTAGAAATCACGCGACAGAGCACCAATGAACTCCATGCAATTATTGGAAATATGTTTTCTTTTCGTAAGTAACGATCTCATTGTTGCACCGTTTGTGTCATTCCTATCACTCAACAACCACAGGTTACCAGCCACCAAGTTTGTGTATCTTACTGCACCATCCAAGGGAGAGCGTGCTCAACCCAACTTGATGTACCACCGACCCGAATTCATTGAATCCCTAACGAACGCGTGCTTCCTCTGTGTCCCTATTGCTCGTTCGCATTTTTTTCAGATTATCAACGATGCCTTGCTGACTACAGACGTCTGGGAGATCTCCAGTGGTGAGACATAGTTAGTTATGCTGCAGTTCCACATNATCATGCAACGGCAATTATAAATACATTATTTCATCCCCATATATATCCCAAATTTTCGAAGACTTGCTGTCCGGATGAACATTTGAGCATGCATCTCGGTAAGCGCCTTGTAAACTGTGGTTTCTCTGCGAGAGATTCCATTGATAGAGTGGCAACGTCATACACAGAAACAAAGACGATACAATAATCCTAGAATTCACGAATTGTTTACAACTTTACTCAAAAGCCATTGATTCTGCGAAGCAGTTTATTCTGAGATCATTCTCATAAGGGGACAACCAGTTCACAAGAAATATTTAACAGGAAAATTTGTTCAATAGACTGGTCAGACTGGAAGCAGTTTAAGGATTGTTGTACCGAAATTAGGACCGAAGTAGAGGAAAGTCGAACCAAATCATTGAACAAATGGCATATTCTCATTTCGCCTGAACCTGTGGACTAACTTTTTCAGTTCCATGTTGAGGACGTTTAACGGTCTTCTCTACAGGACTACGCTCCCGCGGTGCCAACTGTGGTGCACAACCCTTTAAAGGGACCCTTCGGATGGTTGGATCGTCCTGTTTTGGGTCCATCCAGCTGGCAGGAACGGACAACTACTTGGTGTGAGCCTCTTATATACGGCCCACTTCTGTCACCTGTTTTGGGTCCATCCAGCTAGCAGGAACGGACAACTGCTTGGTGCGAGCCTCTTATATACGGCCCACTTCTGTCAACATAGAGACCCGAATGTGATTGGTCGCTAGTCATCCACAAATCATATACTCACACCACATTAACTGGCAGAGCTGCCAAGGTCGTGCGTAGTATACGGTGTCTGCCAGTTTCATTGATTTATAGGTAATTATTAGTGATGTATAAACTTGCTTGCCGGGTCTCGGCTGGCAAATGAGTTTCTTTCCATCGAGTTACCTAAGCGCTGAGGCAGCGCCGCACTAATCGCGTTCTAACTTGCATCCGTGTCGAGGGTAAAGGTACCAGCAGACGGCACTATAACCGGATAGGTCCGAATAGGCGTTTAACGGCACACGCAGTCACGGAGCTGTTTGGATGGTTTGGCTTGTTGTTCGAACCAAACAAGAGGACTGTTATTTTGTAGCAGGGATGTAAGCGGCGCAGTGATCTTGCCAAACCCAGCTACGAAGCGACGATAATATGAAGCCAGTTCCATGAAGCTACGGATCTAATCAGCCGATTTTGGTGTTGGCTACTTCTTCTATCTTAGCGGGATCACACCGGAGGTTGGCTACGTCTTCTTCTATCTTAGCGGGATCACACCGGATTCCGTTGGCTGAGATTACATGCCCGTTGAAGGAACGCACATTTCGACGGCTTTAGTTTTAGCTCGAGTTGTTTGAATCCATTCAAAACAAGTCTTAGGTTTGCATTGCGTGCTCTGAGACTGTTTTGCCGTGTACGATGATGTCATCCAAGAAGACTAGGCACTTATTCGAAATTAGTCCATGCAGAGCTGTGTACATGAGGTGCTGGATATGGCTGGTGTGTTGGTCAATCCAAACGGCATGGTTTGGAACACATATTAGCCCGATGGAGTCGCGAAAGCGGCCTTGCACCGGTCAACAGTCTGTATTTCCACTTGCCAGTATCCAAGGGCCAAATCGAGTGTGGTGAACCAGGATGCAACCCCTAAGGAGTCAAAGTTATCGTCAATGCGGGATAGTGGGAAACAATCTTTCTGAGTGACGGCGTTCAGCTTGCGATAATCAACACACAACCGTAAAGAACCATCGTGTTTCTTTACGGTGTCTGCCAGTCTGAATAATTTATATGTAAGTATTCGTGATGTCCAACCTTGCTTACTGAGCTTTGACTCATGAGCTCTCTTTCAGATTTCCATGCACTGAAATTGTCGTGAACCCTTACCTTTGGAGAATCACTGTCTCCTGGTGCATCCGGAGAGTGCAGACTACAAGAGAAAACGTTGAACCTTTGCTTGGGAATTAACGTCGTGCGTGTCACAACTTGTAGCCATTGCAATGAGGATACCCTGGTTCAAATTTGAAGAAGCATACGATTCTCAATCAATTGGTAATCATTTATAACCGATTGGGGCGCCTACTATTCAGAAGGGATTGGTGAACAATCGGTATATTATAACTAGAGAAACACTGTCCTGATCTGTTCATCCGGACAGCAAGTCTTCGAAAATTTGGGATATATATGGGGATGAAATAATGTATTTATAATTGCCGTTGCATGATGACTTGAAAGGGCTAACATCCATGTAGAAAGCCACGAAGCTACGCTATTTGGTGCATTTCGGTTCCCTGGACTGCTAACGAATCAAACCAATGCAATAGGGTGATCCACTTTCGTGTCCATCATGTCTGTGCATCAAACAGACTAGTGCACACTTCTGAATCATCATCATTGTTATGACCATCACCATACCATATTTCTTGACTACCTTCAGAATCCCCAATACTCGCTTGTAATTCCCCACTATATTTGCCAGTTGATACACAAGTGTTTGTCTCTCCAGCATGCATAGACATCTTTTCAACGCTTTCATTGAAGCCAAAATGACTTAATTTGTAATCTGACAGCATCGACCCATAGAACAACTGAAGCAATGTACACACTTGGCTGTGGAACGCTGTCATTTTCAGACTTCTCAGTCCAGTAAACTGTTAGAACAGAGTAAAAAAACTTATTCCACAAGAGGCCGGGGTCATATGCCACACTCCATTGAACAGTAGCCTCATGAGTTCGGTGAAAATGTCCCTTACTCGCAGTGTACTGCAAACTGAGAACGTTAAATCGAAGCAAATGTTCCGGATGGCATTTTTCTTCCAAAACAACGGTGGCTTCCCCGAACAATGAATTATGGAATTATGGCTCTATGGTTGGAGGTTCGGTGGTTGGCTATCAGAATACTGTCAGTGAAGTTGCACTTGAAGAATAAATGCTGTGTGGTATTGTGGAGAATAAGCGCTGGCGAAAACTGAACTTTACGTGAATAAGGATCAGGACTGTTTGTGACATTGGTCTGTGACGAGTTGGTCGTAGAAATGTGTGACCAATTCTGATTGTATACGCCCTTGTTTTACGATACACTCCACGCAAACCACTACCATAAATGGACAGTGGAACGTACGGTTACGAAACACTTTAAGTATCATTAGAAATCACGCGACAGAGCACCAATGAACTCCATGCAATTATTGGAAATATGTTTTCTTTTCGTAAGTAACGATCTCATTGTTGCACCGTTTGTGTCATTCCTATCACTCAACAACCACAGGTTACCAGCCACCAAGTTTGTGTATCTTACTGCACCATCCAAGGGAGAGCGTGCTCAACCCAACTTGATGTACCACCGACCCGAATTCATTGGATCCCTAACGAACGCGTGCTTCCTCTGTGTCCCTATTGCTCGTTCGCTTTTTTTTCCAGATTATCAACGATGCCTTGCTGACTACAGACGTCTGGGAGATCTCCAGTGGTGAGACATAGTTAGTTATGCTGCAGTTCCACATATTACAATCGGTCACTAAGTTTCAGGAGGAGGAGTCTACAAAGAAAGGCGCGTCGAATTTCAACTGACCAAACACTTTAAACGTTTTCTATTTCGGAAGTGCGTGGTGATGGCAACAAGAATAAACTCCTCCGACTGAGTAGCTTATCTAAAGTTCACATTTCAGGATTATAGATTAGGTCGATAATCGCAATGTGTGGTTCTCGCTTTACTCCAGTTGTCCAGCGACTAGCAACAGTGGTAGAACCAGTCCTAGCTACCAATTCACGCCTAACAGTACACCTTTCCGCTTGTCGACAAAACCAACCCTAGGTTGTTCTCAGCTGATGGTGTATCCCTGTTCACAAACATTCCGCTAGTTGAAAATCTTCCGTGGATGTGAACCACGATTATTTTGTGGTCCCTGTTGATAATCTAAGAGAGAGCGAGATGTACTTGGAATATCTCATTCGTGCTTGACAGTAAACACTAGAAGAAGAATTGAATTTGGTCAGGTGCCAACCCACACAGCCCTCAGGATTCGCTAATCAAACATGCTCGAACCTGAGATACAAGTCCTGGAAGCGGTTTCTAAACAGAATTCGTATTTCGACTGTTTTGTCAACAAGACCATTCATCTGTCTGAAAAAAGACCAATGGGAATGGCAGCGAAAAAGGGAGCGTGATTTATCCAACTGCCATTACAAGACGATGTTCTTGGTGGCTAGATGACAATTGATGACAACGAGTCGATCTCCCCATGGCAGTCCAAAGTCTCAAGGACAAAATGCCTCGAATGGCCACCAATGTGTGTGTCTATGTGTGTGTGTAGATTCATTCCAGTGTCTGTGTAATGTCGGGTAATACATCCCGCCAGACGTTGCCAAGAGAACTGGTGAACACTATCCAGCTTAGCTGACGAAGGAAAGGGTAGAAAAGGAGTGTAAGAAACACAGCGATTGAGCAACTTGTGAACACACGTGCACTCACTGGGGACCCGTAGTAAGCACCTCAATGGTCTATCGTTAGGCTTTGCGGCACTCTGTAAGCTGCCGATTACGAGGTCATTTTGATTCGGTTGCCGGCAAGCGTCTGTAAATTCTCTTGCGGAGTGACTGGTCATAAACGATCGAAATTAATTACTACGTAGTTCAACGTTTAACCATGTCTTGTCGAGTAGTATGGAAAATGGTCGAAATCCTTTCAAACGCCGAGAATCTGGTGCTGCGAATTGTGATGGCGATGGGAGGCAGGAAGTTTTATGGTCATTTCTTCGTCCTCTGCAAAGGTAAGCCTCCAAACCGAATAGATCAGCCCCTCCAGTAGTTGGCCTTCATAAAGCTGTCTTGAGATGGACAATCGATCGTCGGATGAGAGCGCAGAAGAGCGGTTCGGAAGACCAAGGTCAGATGAAAGTTTCCGAAACTGTGAATGTTGAAGCATTTGGCAGTCACAAGCAAAAGTGTGAAGGTAAGTCAACGACCATTTTGAACTCTTCTCGAGGGGGATGAGAGTGCCAGATGTGGAAGGACGCACACATATAGCCAGTTGGCTTAAGTGCTGTGTCATTGTTGGTATTACGTAAACCCCGCTGGCCACTCAGATAAGAGTGCAGGAATTTGTATCTTCACTTTACTGCCTGGAATTCCACAGAACAGTCATCAGGACCATGGAGTCGTATTTTCAGTAACCGGGCATGTTATCCGAGGTCTACAAAATTGACAGAGTCGCATCAATGCAAATATAACGCCGATGCAGCTTTGATTTTTTAAGGCGATTCTTATCGCCCACGGTGCTTTATCCACACTCCGATCGAAACTAGTCGCATTGCTGATTGCCAGTCGCCTTTACGTACATTCGGCCGACTGGATAAACAGAACGTCCGAATCGATCACGACAAGTGGACAAGAAGAAGAGCAATCAGGTGACTAGGAACTGTGGTCAGGAAAGTAGGCAAATGGTGTCCACTTATCATTTATGTGATCATGGAAATCGCTATCACTGGTACGTGGATCGACGCCATGAAAAGCGCTCTGCGGATCGTGGTTGCATCCTGCAAGTGGACGTTGATGTCCTTTGGATTACATTGCTTTCCAACAGGGGATATCATCTAAGTTCTCATTACAATGGCAACGCTCGGAACCGGTTGCTGGACGGATAATTTATTGTTGCGATTCTAAATGTTACCGATCCGGGAGAAGTCTCTTCGTTGTGAGACGAAGTGGGTGTTTACCAAGCGGAACATCAATTAGATACATGATCACTTAACACTGAATGAGTCTCAAGAGTCCCCAGCTCACAGGCTGTCCGGTTCAGTAGGTTTGAACCAAGGAATTCTTTAAAAAGACTGTGTAGTGAACGTGTGTATCAGTCCAAATACGGGCTGCTTCATTGTATGGCTGTAAGAATTTTCCGGTTCGAGCAGTTGACATGGGACAACTTTGGTTTTTCGGCATAGGTGGTTTTAGAACGATAATTCGTTTGGATTTTATATTGGCGAATCCGTAACAAGTCATTCAATATAATGTATTCGTAGTCTTCCTTTGGAAGATTTCACAAAATATCTGGGCGCCGTTGGATTGACTGTTCTTTCAGGATGAGGGCAACGTGTTCTCCACTCTGACTGGTTGTAGACACAAAAGGATATGACTGCTACTCTCTGTGAATAGTGTTCTTGTTGTCAGTTTCTATCCAGATTGCCTGAATGAATGTTTGGAGTGTTAGGCACCTCAGAATGATTGTGGTAATCCAACAGTTACTCCTTTCGCAATCCAATTTTATTCTTTTCTTCACGATACGTCTTTCAGTGTAAACAATATTGTCAAACTGTTGTTGTCGCTGATGATGATGATGACGATGACAGCGAGGATGCTGGATTGTTCCAAGTTCTCAAATTATCTGAGTCTGTTCGTCAGCTAGACTGATACCAGTTATGAGTTTGATGCGTCCTTAGATCAGTCTGGCACCAGCGGAACCCGTGTAAAAATGAATGCGTCACGCACGAGAAATTATCATCTGAGGATACCCGAATGTCCTCTCCGTGGAGCGTCTTCTCATGGAAGGAGCAAATCAACCGAATTGCCTTCATTAAACTTCTTTATAACGTACGTGTCAAGTCCAATCGAGAAGCGCCAGATGGTGTTCCAGGGTAGTGCCCCAAGAGTGGTCATTGTAACAACTGACATTTAAAGCTAAATTCGAGCGGTAATAATGAGTTAGGTCCGTAGCAGATTCTTAGTAAAAACTCCGGCGTTGCGTAGCGACCTAGCAAGTTAAGAACTCTCAGTAACTTCGATCCGTGAGGGAACAGTTGCTGAATACGCTACGTCACCGAAAGTCCACACACAGCTGATCGGAGCAGAAAAACTCACACGTTCCAATCGTCAAACTAGTTCGTACCTGTTTGTGATATGTTATCAGGTAGATTAAACTACCTGGTTGTGAGTGTGGCTTCAGCCGCTTAACACGGACTTCAGAGGAACTGAACCTGGATGAGGTTTTCCTATAGATCAAATTTGATTGCTTATTTCCCTAGACCGTGCGAGACCGTTTTCCGGATTATGAATTTTACGTTCAGACTGACCCTCAATTCAGCCATGATGTTAGCAGCTCTATGATCATATACATCGCAGGTTGTTCCTTTCGGAAGAAGGTGTAGAATTTGAAGAAAGTAAGCTCTTTAAAGGCCACAAAACGTTCGGCAAAAAGGAACGGAACAAACACTCGAAATCAGAAGAAAATTGATTCCTATATCCAGCTCCGGCGTCTAACCGGGACGTTGCAGGTGTGCGAGTGTAACTAAATACGAAGGGGTTAATCGGATGATAGTTCCACAGTCCCGGCCTCCGCACGCGAAGTTGACGTTAGCCGAAAATCTGTTATGTACCAAGATGTGTCGTCTGACCTTTGCTCTAGGCGTAGATGTCTTCAACGACTTTGGAGACCAGACTTGATCCTGGAGGACGCGGTTGGGTGTTCAATAATTCAAGGTAGGCAATAGATTAAGAGTTCCTCATTTTGATATGTCAGTGAACGAAAATCAGTTTGAGAGAAGAATACTGACAGTAGGAAGCGGCCTTCCAGAAATATAGGACGCCATTGTTACAATTATTCTGTTTGGTTTTGGGAGGAAAGTCGTGCTTACAGAACAAATTTGGCAAGTCGAACACTCAACACTGCACTGATGGCCTCTGGGCGCTTGGTTTGGTATATATATACTGCGATACCTATATGGATATAGACGATGGTGTATTTGTACAGGAACTGCAAAACCTTTGACTGAACATTGCTAAAGCTGGTTAGATGAAATCAGTATGCTGGAATCGATTCAGTTCTCGAACCTTGGACTCCGACCTTGTTGTTCTCGGTATTTGCCGAATGAATTCAAAGTACGTAAAGATTGTCTAGCGTGAGCTTTCAAAGGAATGTTTACATGAAACGGAGCGATTTTACGGAATATCCGGGAATAATGTGTCTCTGCTCAACAAAAGCGCTGAATAGGACAGATTTAATGCGGATACGAATCAGAAAACATCTTACCACGGGTGCTTCAAGAACTAGATAGAGTGTTTGAGTAAACTATGCGCACCAAAAACATGGGGCATATCGACGTGACTAGAGGCACCTTGATACTTAGCCCAATTTGGTAAGTATGAACTCCGCCTCTGCATGGTAGTAGTTAGTCGGGTCTCAGGGACAATTTCCGGCTTGAGCGAATATTTCACATCAGGACTTATACCCCGCATTAAACGTGCTTCATGACGACCAATGAAACTGCCTCAACTGCTTTCGCTTCCCAGGAAGGCTCAAGTTTATATCAACATGATTAATTTCCTTCTCCGGTAAAATTGAAAAATACCAAAATTGTGGTGGTTTCTGCGTTCAAAGTTACGCCACGGCCCAAATTTTAATCACTGCTATAAACACCAAGTAGCAAGGACCTACTAGCTACTGTCAGAGGGATGCAGATAGCTTTTATACATTGTTATCATGATATAAATGGGGCGAAACAAAGGTATTTCGCCGGCAATTGGATGTGCCTCTATAGATACAGCTTGGTGAAGGTGTAGATATCCCAAATTTTCGAGTCCTTATAGGTTCTGTGGTTGCCTTTGGACTGACATTTAAACATCACGGGCTAATTTGTTAACCAGATGACTCAAACAACAAAAGATGTTTAGCATCCTATCAGAAAATACTATTTTGGTCATTGGTGTGTTCACTGTTCACAACGTTCATAATTAAATCGAGGTGACTTCATCAGCGATGCGTCAGTGATTGTTTTGTTAATATATGTGCTGGGGTAACGGTGATTCTACTGATGGCGAGTTTGCTTTCCTGTCCAATAGTCTGTAACTGTTTCTAATAAATAACTCGCAGCGAAGGCCTTCTTCCTTTCACCAGGTCTGAAAGCGTCAGTGGTATATATGTGCTGGTAGCTGGGAATGACGTTCGCTTATGATTGGTTGTTTGGTTGGGCTCTTCTATTGGTTGGTCTATCATCTTGTGCTTGGTCACTGACCACGTGACTTCTGAGCTTGCCTACTGTACATCTCAACTGTTTGATTGCAGGACGGGTCAGCAGGTGAACTTCTGTTGTTCAGTGATCCGTCCATATTCGTACCACAAAGTTGACACTGCGAATTGAATACATTCGGTTGGCCTTTCGGCAGAAGGAGCACTTGCAGAACGAATGATCTGGTTTGTCGTGCAGAACAACGTGTATTCAATGAGTAATCCTGATCGTATATTACGTGTTCAACTGCAGAAATCTCACAGATGTTGCAGGCTTCCCATGAAAATGTCATTTCCCTATACTAAGTGAGTTTATGTAACCTCGTGATATATACAATGGCAATCAAAGTATAGTAAAATAATTCACCACTAAGGAACCGGACCATCCAATGAATGAGATGGCGAACTACCAATTCCACGACCAAGGTTTCGATCTCTATCAATTCATGCAAACCAGTGTCTGGCTCACTACTTGCCAATCCGATGGTGCATTTTCATTCTAAATTGAGTTTGATTAGTCGTGAGCTACATACAATAGCCTGCCGTAATCTTGGCTAAGTGGAAAAATCTGTTTCACTGTCCAAAAGTGCCTTAGTCGAATATCGTGATACAGGTCACTTAATTTCCGTATGAACTGTGGGTGGACTTCGTGTCTTGATTGCCCCATGTGATTTTGGCGATACTTGGTGCCGTAGTCTTTGATCTGCCTAACTGATTACTTATTGGCACCCAGTACCCTCGTCGTTTGCTATATACCTATCCAAAATCATCGGAACTTTCATCACGCAGCACGTTCATGCTGGTCCAGACAAGCCCTCGTAAAGGCGTGCTGCTAGATTGGTGAATCCCAGAATTCCCAATTAATCACTAGACTTTGTTGCAAATATCGCACTTGAGTGGAATATCTTGAAATGACTGAATCCGACCGATTCTGGCGCTCAGACTATTTGCAAATATTGCTTGAGAGCAGTTACTGTACCTTAGGAATCAGGAATCATATGAGATCGTATGTTCATTTTCTGTTCCAGTATCCTGTCTCATCGTGGTAACATGATTCAGCTACAGTTTCCACTTGGCCGTTGATTTCAATGACTGTTAGTCTTTAATAAGTATGAGCTGTGATCACTACTTTTGTAAAATGTATATTTTCTCCATCTTCGGAGGCGAGAATGGTATCGTCTGCATATATTTCAGATCGATGAGGTTTTCGTCAGAGGCTATTTGAATCCCTGGGTTCTAAATAACTTGCAGCGTTCATCTCGTCAGGTCATCGATCACGAAATTAAATAGGAATGGAGAGAGAGTGCGCACCGCTGGTGGACACGGCTTTGTGTGCGAAGGCTTTTGGAGAGCTCTTCGAAAGCTCTCACACGTCCGGAAGTCTGAGAATTCAAAGAACTTATTATGTTCACAGACGTCCGGGACATTGCTTGATGCACAAGCGTGTCAAGGAGAAAATATCAATCGATCGAGTCGAATGCACCTTAAAAATACAGGAATACTAAACTGTTAGGTCGTTTGTATGGATGGCTCGTTCTTTTTTGGTTCGGTCAGCTGTCATGCAAGGTACACTCTGGTGTTATCTCACGAAGGTTGATAGCCCTAACCCATTACAGTTCATCCAAGCTTTTGACACAAATTTACTGTGCAAGTACGTGCATAATGCTCATGAAGAAGAGACCTCTAGAAAAAGTGCATTTAAATGAGTGAATCTTTTAATTCCCAGTTTGTCACCACGATCTCATGTGAATGTCCGATCTTAGTCGCATCAACATGAGATGTCTGCCAACTTATGCAATTCTGGTGTTTAGAATTTTGGCAAACATTCCCGGAGAAAATGAATGGTTCATGGACGAGGTATGAAGTGTATCAGTTTTTCGTCCATTAGCTCTGATCATCTTGCCAGTATATTATCTGATCGGGGTACCATGCATGCGGTACTGTTCTCAGTCTTCAGGCTCTTATGAATCAGTGATAGTGTTGCGTTTGCTGTTAGTTTCCGATATTTGTTGGCTTGTCGACGCTTTCGCCGAAGAAGAATGTTTCCGAAGAGGTCAGCCTTAAATTCTGCACAATCTGGTCGCCCAAGTATAGACAATGATCGCCGGCGCAGGATAAAAAGCAAAAAAAAGAATGTCTGGATATGATACAAGTCAAAGTGCATCCGGTATGCGTTGTAGCGACATCATTGATATATGTATGTCTTGTTCCGTTCACAGTTTGTGTAGGTCTGCTCCATCCGAACACTTCAGACTAGCGAATCGCTGGATCCGGACATGACTCCACGCTACAACCCTGAGAACCATTGCGCCTTGATTCGGAATTTCGAAGCAGAGACTAGGGAAATGATCCGCGATTAGACATCCAAGTACTCAAACTACTTGTAAGGTCAGGTGTGGAACCTATCCTTTCTTCTTCAACTTTTGTCGCCATTCCATCTCTTTATTCACCGATTTTGGCCTGTACGGTTCTTAATTTATTCATTCTGATTCATTTGGTTACCAATCATCCAACCGTTGCTCATTATCTAAACTTTTACCCAAACAAATAAAACCAAAACGAACCCTCTTTAAAATCTTAGGATTTGTTCCAAACTGCGGCTTTTTATACCCGTTTTCGGTGTCAAATCGGACAACATACCTATCTTGCTCAGATCGTGGTTTCCATTTTGATCGATGTATGTTTTGTCTCCAAAACACACAAACAAGACCCCAGTACGATTGTACACCTCAAAACACTCAGGACAAGCCCAGATTTATCGCACTTTGCTGTTCGGGTGTCTGGTGATCCTGATGCAATCGCCGGTGGCACCTACGATTTGGGAATAGTACTTGGCCCCACGATTGAGTGTGCTTTACTGGACTAAATGTCATTACTTTGGGCGTTTTGATTAACTGATTGAATCAAGGGCAATACACCGCGACGTCCTGGTAGTGCCAACATACGATCCGACAGACGGCAGCTCTGAAGTTAGGAAAGACAGCTTCTATCGGGACTGGTAATTGATATGAATGCTTAGGTTGGCTGTCTAGGTTCTGTGAGGGCCTAATTTGTCGGCCCATTCGGAGTTGACGTTCACCGCACGGATAATTGGGGACGAAATCTGTAGTGAAGAAGAACATTTGTTTTAGCCAGCACAAACCTTTATCATAAACGCTTACCGCGTATGACTTTGAGGCCACCAACTGCAAACCAGCAGTGAACTCATTTGGACAATAGGGCAGTCAGCTAACGGTGGATAGTTTCGGTACAAGACTCTTGTTCGTTTTTTGGAGTACATCTATGGACTCCGATCACGGTATTGTAGGGGGTTGCGTATCTATTTGCTTTCCCTCTGGAACACTTTGATTGACACAGGGGCATTCAGTTTACCACCTGCAAAGAGTCTTTGTAGCCCAACAGCATGACGTTGAGTTGACTAAGGAACTTCCAGAACTCAACCAGTACACTGGTTGTAATAGCGTTTTAGACGTTGTTTAGAGGGGCTGATAGAAACCATGCTTAGAGCCTTTGAAACTATCCGGCCAAAGTTTCACGCACATTCCAGTGAACAGTTGATCTTGCCACGATCAACTATGCTGGCGACAAAAGGCAGTGTTGGCGCGTGCAGGTCCTCTGAACGCCGAATAATAAAGAGCCTAAGGATTGACAACGAGCGCTGATGGATTGCAAAAGCCCGTGGAGTAGAGAGGCCTTTTGAAACGGGGAACGATTGCGCCTTGTTCCAGATAATCCGATCATACGGTCCGAGAAGAGTAGGTGTTAGTGAAATCACTACCGAGAATACTGTGGTTTTCCACGCCTAATTCTCAGTAACCCAGATGTGGACAGAACATAATGTGTCAGAAAGGAATGGAGGGTGCTACGAAAAGTTTAAGTGCTGTTCACCGTTTACACACACTGTTGTCCACATAATTCTCCTTGTGCTTTTAGGATGGTGATATTGAACGATAGAGCAGATAAGCAATGTCCTGCTGTCATGCAGTCAGTTTCTATTCAACTAGCTTAACTGAGCGCTGGAGGTGTAGGTACGTCGGTAGCTTGGTGTGGAGTAGCTCTAGGTCCCCCTGTAGGTCCCATTTTTTCTCTCATAAGACTTTATTCAAATAAACTGTCGGTTGTATGCCAGTGAGGCTGTTAGCGTTGATGATGATGCCATCAGAATCCGTCCTATGGACGGTTTGATACAGGGGTCAGAGTCGAATGGAATATCCATCTGAATGACGAATTGCATTGCTTCGTTAGGGGGATAATTTTGCCATATGTGGGACGAAAGTGACTGGCTTTAAAAATATGAAGGAATTTCTTCTATTTATGTTTAGATTGTGAAAGCTGGTGCAGTGGTCTCTCATAAATTATCGATATACCAGGTGATTGCATATCTCAACAGCCTGTCACGTGTTCCTGAACTTTAATTGCATTCATTTTAGAGGCATCAGGACTTAATTTTTCGGTGTCTGTTCATAACTGCCTCTTCCCCCTTCCTCAGGAAAACACTTTTGCATGCTGCACCCCTTTGAAGCGTATCTCCTTGATAACTGATGCACGAAGAAACCATCGCCACTGGCATTTATTACCGTTTAAAGAAAATTCACAGGTATGTGGCATGCTGCATTTGAAGCGTATCTCCTTGATAACTGATGCACGAAGAAACCATCGCCACTGGCATTTATTACCGTTTAAAGAAAATTCACTCACATGTGGGTGTTTTCAACGTCTACCTCATTCTTGTGTGAAAAAAGATACACGCTTTTCTGCACACAGGTTTTTGCCAAAATCTGAGCCTTTTCGTAATGCTTCTGTAATCTTTTCTGATCCATAAAAATCTACCAAATCGGAGCAGTTGAGAGAGCAAATCGTTACATCGTTTTCTCACCCATTTAGTTTGGTTTGGTAACCCAGTTCACTTCGGTGGCTGTTGATCTGTTTGCCGAGCTTGATAATTTTTTGTCAAGCTTGGTAGCAAACATCGACTTGGAACCACCGACTTTGCACAGTCGCAGTGACAGTGGTGAGGATTCAGGTATCTCATCAATTGGCTAGTCCAAATAATCAGCCGGTTGAAGTTGGAGGTCACCGTTGACACTGAGCGAAATAACTGCCACAGTAGCCTTGGACCTTCTATTGTGGCCTATGTGTTTGCCTCTGGCATCGTCAGGCGACCATGTCAAAATATCGCCTCACTTGTCTACCACGCACAACTGACCGGTATGAATCCATGCTTTCCAAGGGGATCGGGTGGATCAACCGATTTGACTCGATTCTAAATACGTTTGAACATAAGAGTCCGTAGTTCACTAGCAGAGCAAAGCTAATGCGCTCACTCCGCATGTCACATGATCGGGGTTCCAATCTCAGCACAGCAAGTGAGATGGACTATTCATCATCATCATTGTCAGCTGTAATAACCGCGTACTCGTCGTACAGTGCCTGTAGATGCCGCAGTTTCGTTCACTGATGGTTTGGGGGAGGGGGAGGTAGCTGCGCGTTGCAGGCGGGAGCTGATTAATTGGTGCATAAATCCAGCACTGTCAGTGGGCTGTCAAGTGGTGAGGGTGTTGGAAAAGGAGCAATGCATTGAAGGCAATAGCTTGGATGCACGAGCGCCATTGAGGGCGCGACTGGGTCATATCTGACAATGTCTCTAGCCATT